>NC_092048.1:30226217-30451217 GCF_003086295.3 Arachis hypogaea
ATGACTTGCTTCTTTGGATCATATTGCAAGAATTGAGTTTCACCCCTCTCCAACTCCACTTTATTCCTTTTGTATGCCTTAATGTCTTGGAGTGAGATCGGATATTTGAATTTTTGCGCTTTTATCTTTCTTGCATATGTCATTTGGGGTTGTTAGCGATGCTAGAGTTTATTCTTCTCATGCCTTCTTTGCATCCCCTTTTCACTCTTGCATCCCATGCTAGTGCATCGCTCCATTTTCACTAGTTGTCTTGCTTGCATGTTATAGCTGTCATGTTTGCATGATACCTTTTCTTTTGTGGCACTTTTTCTCACTAGCATGTTGTAATTCAAGTGTGGTCTCTTTGAGTTTAATGTCTTCTTTTTCCTCACTTTCTTTTCAGATGGCCATCAAGAAGGACAAGGAAAAAGCACAAAAGAAGCCGCCTTCCAAAAGGGCACCTCAAAAAGCCACCGCCAAAGAGCACCACACGCCCACGGCTAAACCTCTCCCCAATAAGGCGCGAAGCATCATTAAGATTGATAACCAAGAGAAGGACAAACCAGCGAGAGATTCCACTAGGTTTCCCAACCGCTATTGCGAGCTAATGTTCCCCATCGTGATTGCACGGAATTACCATTCTGAACCGCTTCTTAACCCTCCGGGTCATGTAGTTCAGTTTATCATACCTCGCATTGAGCGACGGGGATGGGGCTTTCTCATGAGGAGACCACAGGAAGCTAATCTCTCATGGGTAGTAGAGTTCTACACCAATTACTTCTCACCTTCTCTTCAAACTGTCTTCATGCGCCGGAAGCAAGTTCCAGTTTCCGAGAAAACTATTCAAGAGGTACTTCGAGTCCCACCCGTACCGAATGAGGTAGATGGTTACCAAGAGGCCCTCCGCCAGCGTGATGCCTTCGACTTTGTTTTTAATTGGGACGCTGTGCACCGGGTCATTGCCGAACCGGATACATTTTGGACCCGAGGACACCTCAGGCCCCGACCCAAGGGCATTCTTGCGTATTTTCTAACTGTAGAGGCTTGAGCATGGACCCAAATCTGGTCTCATTACGTGTTTTCCAGCACTCACGAGACCTTGATCACCGCGGACCTCGCCTTGTTAGTTTGGTGTATACTCACAGAGCGGCCGGTCAACATTGCTCGCCTCATCCACCAAGCCCTGGGTCATGTTTATGCCAAGGGTAACCTACCCTTCCCGGCCTTGGTGACAGAGCTAGTTGCTACTGCTGGTGTTCCCCGGGAGACTAAGGATCGAAAAGCAATGATTCCGGTAGACGACAATGTGGTCCCAACCGGAAAATATCTCAAGCCTCCGGCGGAACACAACACCTTTGAGATAGCTGCCCCCTCGGTTATTCCTACCATTTCTTCTACATCACAAGGATCTTCTCACCAAAGGCTTGAAGACCTCCACAAGAAGATAGATAGATATGAACGACGGAACCAACGCCAATATGCTTACATAAAGAAGCTTTTGAGTTGCTTGACTCCTTCTGTGGAAGAACCGGAGATCTCCACATCCATCTCGTACTTAAGTGAAGAAAGCACTCGCGAACGGGATAGTGGAAGTTCCAAACTCGATCGCCACTTGCGTCTTGCTAGTAGCACGGAGGACCGTGCTAATTCTTAAAGTGTGGGAGGTCGTTCGACCGATCTCCGTGGGTAGTAATCTCCTCTTTTCAACATCTAGGGACTTTATTTCTCTTTTGTTTTATTAATTAGGACACCTTGCATGTTTAGTAATTTGTCTCGTTTGTTAGGACTACTTGGTTAGGGTGACGAATTCTTTTTCAAGAAACTGTATTTTCAGGGTACCCTACCAATTTTGAAAAAAAAAAATTGTGATAAACTTGCTTGAAGAATGTATTTTGGAACATAGTGTTTGAGCTAAGAACACAAGCATGTGAGTTTTGAGCCTTATTGTGTGGTTATATCTTCTAACCACTTATTTCCCATTCTTGTGTGCAATATTCTCTCTCTATGATTGCAATCCTTGCTTTGTCTGATTCTATATATCTATTACTTTGTGTATGAATGCATTTACATGGTTGAGGCCATCATTTCAATAGTCACTTTTCCCAAACGGCCTTAACCCTTTTATCTACCATTGCTAACCAATTTTGAGCCCATGATAAACCCTTTTTGTTCTTAAATGGAGCACATCAACACCCCTAAGTGAAAAATAATGAATGTCCCTGGATTTGAATCCTTGATTAGCTTAGGTGAGTGAGGGTATGTATCATTTAAATGGGAGGATGTACTTGGGAATTTAGGTAGATGTAAAGGTGTGTCTTTGTAGTTGTAATTGAAAATTCTGGAAATTGGGAACATACTCATGTATTAAATGATTAAACTATATGCATTGACACTTTTGTACATGAAACCCCAAAAAAAGGACAAACAAAGAAAAATTTTTTTTTGTGTATATATGAGAATGAAGAAAAAATAATGTAAGAAAAAGAAATAGAAAAATAGAAGAAACAAAAAAATATGGAAAAAGAAAGCAATAAAAAGGGGACAAAAATGCCCCAAGGTAAAGTAATAATAACAATACATATGAGATGTGAATTAAAAAGAATGCATGAGTATGTGAAAAAGTGAAACCCATGGGTAGCTAGGTATTGTATTAGAATTATATAGGTTGTTTTATGTGTTCAGTGAGACCTTAGGTTAATCATGGATTCAAATGTTAAGCTCACTTGACCATATACATCCCTACCTTTACTCTAGCCCCATTACAACATATGAATAAGACCTCATGATACTTGTATGCATGCATTGAGTAATTGTTGATTGTTAGATAAAAGATAAATCTTGGAAAACATGATTAGGAGAGGATTGAGTGACGAACCCTATACACTTGAGCGAATAGAGCGGATACACTTCCGGTGAGGGATCGATGCTCAACTCCTTGTTCCCGGCTTTCACAAGCATTCATCTAGCGAGTTATATGCACTTCATGTTGATGTTCAAATTGGTAGGATTTATGGACTACATGTCATTTTCACCCTATATGCTCATATGTGTTCTTGGAGGATAGATTTACCCTTGACCAAGTAGGTAGATGCCTTTACATTAGTTGCATGCATTCATTTAGGTAATTTGCACTTCATGAACCTTTTCTTCCCATGGTCTTTGGTCTTTTTATTTTTAGCGTGAGGACATGCTTGGTTTAAGTGTGGGGAGGTTTGATAAACCCTAATTTTGTGGTTTATATTGTGTAGAATTTGAGGGGTTTTGTCAATATTTTTCACACTTATTCACAAGAATTGCATGGTTTTGTGTTCTCTTCCTAATATTGCTTCATGATGGAAAATATGCTTCTTTTGCCTTAAAATTGCCATATTTTGATCCTCTTTTATTACCATTCAATGCCGTGATGTGTTTGTTGAGTGATTTCAGAGTTTATAGGGCAAGAATGGCCTAGAAGAGAGAAAGAAAGCATGCACAAGTGGAAGGAACATGAAGAATTGGATTTTGGAGAATTCAGCATCGACACACACGCGCAGCTCACGTGCACGCGTGGGTGCAGAAAGTTGGGAATGGCACGCGAAGATTGGCGCATCCGCGTGGATTAGCAAAATCTCCATCGAGCACGCGTGGATTAGCAAAATCTCCATCCGCGTGCTGGACGCGCACGCGTGGATCGCAAAATTCAAGCGACGCGCACGCGTGCATGACGCGTATGCGTGACGAGCTGCACGTGACCTCATTAAAAGAAATCGTGCCTGGCGATTTCTGAGTTTCAACAGGCTCAAATTCAAGCTGGTTCTGCATGGAAAAGCTCCAATAATTCTAGGGGAAAAGGGGGGGATTATTCATTACACACTTAGACACAATTTTAGCTAGTTTTTTAGTTTTTGTTCTTCTAGAGAGAGAAACCCTTGTTCCTCTCTAGATCTAGTTTGATTTGATCTTCCCTTGTTGAATTTTGAATTGGATATTGTTGATTTCTAGTTCTGATTACTTAATTTGAATTCCTTAGTATAATTTTGTTTAGATCTTGTGTTAGATTTATGTTTTCTTGTCAATTGTCATTTTCTACCCATTTTGTGAATCTTGTGGATCTTGAATTGTTAATGTTACATTGATGATTTTCATGATTAATTGTGTTGTTTGAGTGATTTTCCATTGATAATTGTTAGTGGGTACCTTTTAATTTCAATTTAATTGCATTTTGAATATGTCTTTTAGTAATGCTTACCATGTGTTTGATGAAATGTTTCCTTTTATTATGGAGTAATTTTCCTTACTCTTGGCCTAGGCTAAGGGAATCGGATAAACTTGAGTCATTGGGTCTAATGGATTTGATGATTTGAGAACCCTTAGTGGTCAATTTGATAACCATTGACACTAGCCTACTACTAAGTCAATTGGTAGCTAGGTTGGACCTTATGGATTGATGTTGACCAAGCCATTTAATATACTTCAAGTATAGAAGTAAACTTAATGAGTTTGGTTCCTCATAATTATCAAGATATGGTTATTAGACAAGGATAGTGATCCCAATTCCTATGCCTAGCCAAGAGTTGCTTTTAGTATTCATATTTGAAAACCAAAAATTTCAATTGCTTAATTCTAGTTATAATTACTTGTTTAGTTTTAGAGTAGAATTATATTGGAAGTTCTCTTATTAGTTTAGATTTTCTCACACCTTGCTTAGTTACTTGAATTAGTTTCTTGCAGTTTAAGATTTCTTGCTTGATTAAGCCTCTTAGTTTAATTTCTTGCTCATGACTTGCAACCCCGGAATTCTAACCAATGTTGATGCACAAGTTTGCCCACTCCTTGTGAGACGACCCGAGGTTTGAATACTTCGGTTACTTTTATTGGGGTTGAACTTGTGACAACCAATTCTTTAAAATTTGATTCGAGGATTATTTGTCGGTTGAGGGCTATACTGGCAACGCGAATATTTTGTGAAATTTCTTACCGACGATAGTCCGACCGTCATTGAGTTGGTGGCATTGCTTTTGTTTTTTGAATGTATGATTAAACAGTGCATATTTGAAGTTGAAACTTTAGAATGCTGGATCTTGAAAGAATAAGAAAAAAGGAAAGATATTATTGATAATCTAAAAAATCGATAAAATTGATTCTTGAAGCAAGAAAAAGCAGCAAAAAGAAAAAGAAAAAACATGATGCAAAAGAAAAAAAATATATGCATGCGAAAAAGAAAGAAAAAAATGGCGAAAAGAAAAAAATAAAAAGCAGAAAAATCCATTACTGCCCAAAAATGCAAGAAAAGGAGGACAGATTGAAAAGGCCAATAACCCTTTAAACCAAAAGGCAAAGGTAAAAGGACCCAAGGCTTTGAGCATTAATGGATAAGAGGGCCCAAAGGAATAAAAATTCTGGCCTAAGCGACTAAACCAAGCTGTCCCTAACCATGTGCTTGTGGCGTGAAGGTGTCAAGTGAAAAGCTTGAGACTGAGCGATTAAAGTCGTGGTCTAAAGCAAAAAGAGTGTGCTTAAGAACTCTGGACACCTCTATCTGGGGACTCTAGCAAAGCTGAGTCACAATCTGAAAAGGTTCACGCAGTTAAAGTGTCTGTCGCATTATTGTATCCGATGGTAATACTGGAAAACAATGTGCTTAGGGTCACGGCCAAGACTCTGAAAGCTGTGTTCAAGAATAAAAAAAAAACTGAACTAGGAGAGTCAATAATATCATCTGGATTCTAACTTCCTAAAGATGCCAACCATTCTAAATTTCAATGGATAGTGAGATGCCAAAACTATACAGAAGCAAAAAGCTACTAAGTCCCGCTCATCTGATTGTAACTAAGCTTCATTTGAAACTTAGAGATTTATTGTATCTTAATTTTCTTTTTATCCTACTGTGTTTTTAGTTGCTTTGGGACAAGCAACGGTTTAAGTTTGGTGTTGTGATGAGTGGATATTTTATACGCTTTTTGGCATCATTTTCATATAGTTTTTAATAGTTTTTGTTTAGTTTTTATTGAGTTTTTATAGGTTTTAGCGTTAAATTCATATTTTTGGATTCTACTATGAGTTTGTTTTTTGTTTTTGTATAATTTCAGGTATTTTCTGGCTGAAATTGAGGAGTTGGAGCAAAAGTCTGATTCAGAGACAGAGAAAGCACTGTAGATGCTGTCCAGATCTGACCTGCCTGTATTCGGAAGAGCTTTTCTGGAGTTACAGAAGTTCAAATGGAGCTCTCTCAACGGCTATGGAAAGCTGACTTGTAGAGCTTTTCAGCAATATATAATGGTTCATACTTTGCTTCGGATTAGAAGGCCCAAAACTGGCGTCCAACGCCAGCTTCATACCCCCTCCAGGCGTCCAACGCCCAAATAACAGAGCCCAATGTCCAAATGCCCAGAGAGGACCCCCTAGCTGGCATTTCATGCCCTAGAGACCTCATAGCACGTGGATCTCATCAAAGCTTAGCCCAAACACTCACCAAGTGGGCCCCAGAAGTGGATTTTAGCACTAAATATACTGTTTTACCCTTACTAATCATCTGTTTAGTATTTAAAGTGTATTTTACATAATCATTCGAATAATATACTATCATTTAGCATATTTCCGTGTATCACTTTGTTTTTATCATCATTATGAGTTTCTAAACATCCTAGGTTGAGGGGAGGAGCCCTGCTGAGTCTTATGAATTAATAAAGTATTACTGTTTCTCTTCGATCCGTGTTTGATTAATTCTAAGATGTATATCCGATCTTCATCATGATGAATAGGATGATCTGACAAATTAGCTCTGTTCATCATATTAAGACGAACGTGCTTGACAAACACCCGCGTCTACTTGGGTTCAAAATGCGTCTTTCATCGGACAATGACGAGCCAACAGCTATGTTTATACATCTCTCAGACGGCTAATCCACAACTTCGTTGGAGATTTCTCGAGACATCAGTTCAGCCGATTTCTAGGGAGATTAGGGTCTCTGTGGTAGAGGCTTGAACCCAAGGTGCAGCATTCTCTGATCCAGAAGATCTGACCTTGTCTGTGGCATTTTGAGTAGGATCATTAAGGAGAATGAACTGTACGAGCTTCACCCTCAATCAGAATGGATCTGCACTAAACCTGGGGTTCAGATCTGGAGGAGTATTGGCAGATGCTCAAACCAGTGTCAATCATATACAGTCTGCCATTGAAGAAATCACTCACAAGCAAAGAGAGCAGTAATATCGGAGTTAATTCAGAAAGACAAAGCAACTCCAATCCTTTACCTTATCCCTATTAGTGATTTTAATATATACAATATATGCCTTTCATACATTACTCTTACAACTCCATATATGACATAAAATCATTCTCCTTCTGATCTTCCTGACTAAGACCTGCAAGATAACCATAGCTTGCTTCAAACCACAATCCTCATGGGATCGACCCTAACTCGCTCAGGTATTGCTTGAATGATCCAGTGCATTGCTAGTACTGCTGTACGAAGGTGTGGGGATTCGTGCGCACCAGGATGCGTTCAACGTAGGTTGGAGCTGCATTGGATACAGGTAGGGGTACTGCTTTTTCGAGCTCAAAGATGAGGATCGTCCGTGGCCCAAACTAAACATCCATTCTTGACATATGCATATCGTTTTGAAGCTCTAAATCTTAGCTTTCTAACGCCGCTAAACTGCTTTATTTGGACATCTATAGCTCAAGTTATGCCCACTGGAGTATGAAGAGGTCAGGGTTGCATTAAATGCAGATGAGAGCTGCGTTAGACTTGAGGTGGGCTGCGTTCAACGCAGGAAAGGGTGGCATTAGACGCAGGTCTACTATAGACATATGCATATCCCTTTGAAGCTCTGGATGTTAACTTTCTAACGCCGCTATAACTGATTTATTTGGACCTCGATAACTCACGTTATGCTTGCTGAAGTATGAAGAGGTCATGGTTAACAACATTTGCAAATTCTTTTTGAACTTTGCTAGGGCTTGTTTTCAATTCTTGGTTCCCTAGGAGGTTGCTTCCTTTTGCATCCTACCTTCTTTGGTTCTTGCCTAAAATCTTTTACAATTTTTTAGACATACCAAAACTTAAAGCAACTCCAAAAAATATTAATTAAAGCATAAAAATCTCAATTAAAATAAAAAATCACTAATTTTATTCAAAAAAATAATTAAAAAATTAAAAAGATGCTAATGCATCAACACTTAGTAGATATCATGATATTTGAACGCTAGTTATTTTTCCTTCACTTTTGATAGTTTTTCGAGGAATAGAACTTTTACTGTATTTAAGTTATCCCAAATTCCAAATTAAAGGCTCCTGCAAGGGCTAGGACTGTGGGTGTCAATTGTAATATATGTATATAAGTTTACTAAGTACTTACTAATGGACATTATGTATTTTAGATTCTGATGTATTTATTATAACTGGTGTGATGTATCAAACTGAACTCTCGTGGCATTATATGTATGATATATGTTTTCTGTTTTATATTTTACTATATTGATTTGTTATTTTATTTAGATATGTGGTGCACGAAATCGTGATTGTTCATTCCCCAGCAACGGTGCAAAAAACTTGGTACACACGTTCATAATCTCAATTCTGTTTTACAACTCCACACAACTAACCAGCAAGTGCACTGGGTCGTCCAAGTAATAAACCTTATGTGAGTAAGGGTCGATCCCACGGAGATTGTTGGCTTGAAGCAAGCTATGGTCATCTTGTAAATCTCAGTCAGGCAGATTCAATTGGTTATGAGGTTTTGATAATTAAAATATAAATAAAATATAAAATAGGATAGAGATACTTATGCAATTCATTGGTAGGAATTTCAGATAAGCGTATGGAGATGCTTTGTTCCTTCTAAATCTCTGCTTTCCTACTGCTTTCATTCAATCATTCATACTCCTTTCCATGGCAAGCTGTATGTTGGGCATCACCGTTGTTAATGGCTACTTCCCGTCCTCTCAGTGAAAATGGTCCAAATGCACTGTCACCGCACGACTAATCATTTGTCGGTTCTCGATCATGTTGGAATAGGATCCATTGATCCTTTTGCGTCTGTCACTACGCCCAACACTCGCGAGTTTGAAGCTCGTCACAATCATCCCTTCCCAGATCCTACTCGGAATACCACAGACAAGGTTTAGACTTCCCGGATCTCAGGAATGACTGCCAATAATTCTAGCTTATACCACGAAGACTCCGATTTTTCGGAATGGAGGCTAAGAGATACATGCTCGATCTAAGGTAGAACGGAAGTGGTTGTCAGGCACGCGTTCATAGGTTGAGAATAGTGATGAGTGTCACGGATCATCATATTCATCATGTTGAAGTGCAAACAAATATCTTAGAATAGGAATAAGCTTGAATTGAATAGAAAAATAATAGTACTTTGCATTAATTCATGAGGAGCAGTAGAGCTCCACACCTTAATCTATGAGGTGTAGAAACTCCACCGTTGAAAATACATAAGTGATAGTGGTCCAGGCATGGCCAAATGGCCAGCCTCAAAGGTCTAGGGACTAAACATCCAAAAGATGGTCAAAAAGACTTTCTGAAATAAATCACTAAAAGTATTTTTTATACTAAACTAGTAGCTAGGGTTACAGAAGATAAGTAATTGATGCAGAAATCCACTTCCGGGCTCACTTGGTGTGTGCTTGGGCTAAGCATTGAGCTTTCATGTGTAGAGACTCTTTTTGGAGTTAAACGCTAGGTTGTAGCTTGTTTCTGGCATTTAACTCTGATTTGAAACCTGTTTCTAGCGTTTAGCTTTAGAATAGGGCAGGAAGTTGGTGTTTGAACGCCAGTTTGTGTCATCAAAACTCGAGCAAAGTATGAACTATTATATATTTCTAGAAGCCCTGGATGTCTACTTTCCAACGCAATTAAGAGCGCGCCAATTGGGTTTCTGTAGCTCCAGAAAATCCATTTCGAGTGCAGGGAGGTCAGAATCCAACAGCATCTGCAGTCCTTCTTCAGCCTCTGAATCAGATTTTTGCTCAGGTCCCTCAATTTCAGCCAGAAAATACTTGAAATCACAGAAAAATACACAAACTCATAGTAAAGTTCAGAAATGTGATTTTTATTTAAAAACTAATAAAAATATACTAAAAACTAATTAAATCATACTAAAAACTACTTAAAAACAATGCCAAAAAGTGTATAAATTATCCGCTCATCACAACACCAAACTTAAATTGTTGCTTGTCCCCAAGCAACTGAAAATCAAATAGGATAAAAAGAAGAGAATATACTATAAATTTCAAAATATCAATGAAACTTAGCTCCAATTAGATGAGCGGGACTAGTAGCTTTTTGCCTCTGAACAGTTTTAGCATCTCACTTTATCCTTTGAAGTTCAGAATGATTGGCATCTATAGGAACTCAGAATCTAGATAGTGTTATTTATTCTCCTAGTTCAGTATGTTGATTCTTGAACACAACTACTTGATGAGTCTTGGCCATGGCCCTAAGCACTTTGTTTTCCAGTATTACCACCGGATACATAAATGCCACAGACACATAACTGGGTGAACCTTTTCAGATTGTGACTCAGCTTTGCTAAAGTCCCCAATTAAAGGTGTCCAGGGTTCTTAAGCACACTCTTTTTGCTTTGGATCACGACTTTAACCGTTCAGTCTCAAGCTTTTCACTTGACACCTTCACGCCACAAGCACATGGTTAGGGACAGCTTGGTTTAGCCGCTTAGGCCAGGATTTTATTCCTTTAGGCCCTCCTATCCATTAATGCTCAAAGCCTTGGATCCTTTTTACCCTTGCCTTTTGGTTTTAAGGGCTATTGGCTTTTTGCTCTTGCCTTTTTGTTTAAAGAGCTTTTGGCTTTTTCTGCTTGCTTTTTCTTTTTCTTCTATTTTTTCGCAAGCCTTTGTTTTTTCACTGCTTTTTCTTGCTTCAAGAATCGATTTTATGATTTTTCAGATTATCAATAATATTTCTCCCTTTTCATTATTCTTTCAAGAGCTAACAATTTTAACATTCATAAACAACAAATTCAAAAGACATATGTACTGTTCAAGCATTCATTCAAAAAATAAAAAGTATTGTCACCACATCAAAATAATTAAACTAATTTCAAGGATGAATTCGAAATCATGTACTTCTTGTTCTTTTGTAATTAAAACATTTTTCATTTAAGAAAGGTAATGGATTCATAGGGCATTCATAGATTTAAGACATAGACACTTAAACACTAATGATCATGTAATAAAGACATAAACATAAATAAACATAAAGCATAGAGAACGAAAACAGAAAAAATAAATAGACAAGGAGATTAAAGAACGGGTCCACCTTAGTGAGGATGGCGTCTTCTTCCTCTTGAAGAACCAATGGTGTTTTTTGAGCTCCTCTATGTCTCTTCCTTGCCTTTGTTGTTCCTCCCTCATGGCTCTTTGATCTTCTCTAATCTCATGGAGAATGATGGAGTGCTCTTGGTGCTCCACCCTTAGTTGTCCCATCTTGGAACTTAATTCTCCTAGGGAGGTGCTGATTTGCTCCCAAAAATTTTGTGGAGGAAAGTGCATCCCTTGAGGCATCTCAGGGATTTCATGATGAGAAATCTCCTCATGCTCTTGTTGAGGTCCATGAGTGGGCTCTCTTGTTTGCTCCATCCTTTTCTTAGTGATGGGCTTGTCCTCTTCAATGAGGATATCTCCCTCTATAACAATCCCAGCCAAATTGCAGATGTGGCAAATGAGGTGAGGAAAGGCTAACCTTGCCAAAGTGGAGGACTTGTCAGCCACCTTGTAGAGTTCTTGAGGTATAATCTCATGAACTTCCACTTCCTCTCCAATCATGATACTATGGATCATGATGGCCCGATCTATAGTAACTTCAGACCGGTTGCTAGTTGGAATGATAGAGCGTTGGATGAACTCCAACCATCCCCTAGCCACTGGCTTGAGGTCAAGCCTTCTTAGTTGAACCGGCTTGCCTCTTGAGTCAATTTTCTATTGAGCTCCTTCCACACATATGTCCATGAGGACTTGGTCCGACCTTTGATCAAAGTTGACCCTTCTAGTGTAGGGGCGTGCGTTTTCTTGTATCATTGGCAAGTTGAACGCCAACCTTACATTTTTCAGACTAAAATCTAAGTATTTCCCCCGAACCATTGTAAGCCAATTCTTTGGGTTTGGGTTCATACTTTGATCATGGTTCCTAGTGATCCATGTGTTTGCATAGAACTCTTGAACCATTAAGATTCTGACTTGTTAAATAGGATTGGAGAGAACTTCCTATCCTTTTCTTCTAATCTCTTGTCGGATCTCCAGATATTCGCCCTTTTTGAGCTTAAAAGGGACCTCAGAGATCACTTTTTTCTTGGCCACAACTTCGTAGAAGTGGTCTTGATGGACCTTTGAGATGAATCTCTCCATCTCCCATGACTCAGAGGTGGAAGCAATTGCCTTTCTTTTCCTCTTTCTTGAGGTTTCTCTGGCCTTAGGTGTCATTAATGGTTATGAAAAAATAAAAAGCAACGCTTTTACCACACCAAACTTAAAATGTTTGCTCGTCCTCGAGCAAAAGAAGAAGGGAAATAGTAGAAGAAGAAGAAAATGGAGGAGATGGAGGGGAAGTGTGTATTCGGCCAAGGGGGGAAAGAAGTGTTTGTGATGTGTGAAAATGAGGTAGTGTTGAGGGGTTTATATAGGGGTGGGGGAGGGTTAGGTTTCGTGTATTAGGGTTGGGTTTGGGAAGGAAAGGATTTTGAATTTGGAGGTAGTGGGGTTTTTGGGGAAGAGTGGATGGATGTGATTGGTGAAGGGTATTTTTGGAAGAGATATGGAGGTGATTGGTGAAGGCTATTTGGGGAAGAGTGTTATGAAAGGGTGTAAAGAGGAGAGAAGAAGAGGTGGGGCAGGTGAGGATCCTATGGGGTCCACAGATCCTGAGGGGTTAAGTTCTTAGCATCCCTGCTCCATTTAGGGGTGCAAAACACCCTTAGAGTGCACTTCTGGCGTTAAACGCCAGGTTGCTGCTTGTTTCTGGCGTTTAACGCCAGCTTTTCTCTCATTCTTGGCGTTAAACGCCAGACTGTAGCTTATTTTTGGCGTTTAACACTAGCTTGATGCTTCTTTCTGGCGTTAAACGCCAGTTTGATGCTTCTTACTGGCGTTTAAACTCCAGTAAGCTCTTCCTCCAGGGTGAGCTATTTTTAATGTTGTTTTTCATTCTGTTTTTGATTTTTCAGTTGTTTTTGTGACTTCACATGATCATCAACCTAAAGAAAACATAAAATAACAATAGAAAATAAATAGATATAATTAAATAACATTGGGTTGCCTCCCAACAAGTGCTTCTTTAATGTCAATAGCTTGACAGTGAGCTCTCATGGAGCCTCACAGATAATCATAGTAGGGTTGGGGCCTCTCAACACCAAACTTAGAGTTTGGTTGTGGCCTCCCAACACCAAACTTAGAGTTTAAATGTGGGGGTTTTGTTTGACTCTGTATTGAGAGAAGCTTCTTATGCTTCCTCTCCATGGTTACAGAAGGAGAACCTTGAGTCTTGAATACAAGGTAGTCCTCATTCAACTGAAGGACCAACTCTCCTCTGTCAACATCAATCACAGCTTTTGCTGTAGTTAGGAAGGGTCTGCCAAGGATGATGGATTCATCCCCGTCCTTCCCAGTGTCTAGGATTATGAAATCAGCAGGGATGTAAAGGCTTTTAACCTTCACTAGCACGTCCTCTACTAGTCCATAAGCCTGTTTCATTGATTTGTCTGCCATCTCTAGTGAGATTCTTACAGCTTGTACCTCAAAGATTCCCAGTTTCTCCATTACAGAGAGTGGCATGAGGTTTATCCCTGACCCCAGGTCACACAGAACCTTCTCAAAGGTCATGGTGCCTATGGTACAAGGTATGAAGAATTTTCTAGGATCCGGTTTCTTCTGAGGTAATGTCTGCCTCATTAATGCACTCAGTTCATTAGTAAACAAGGGGGGTTCATCTTCCCAAGTCTCATTACCAAATAACTTGGCATTCAGTTTCATGATTGCTCCTAGATACTTAGCAACTTGCTCTTCAGTGGTGTCTTCATCCTCTTCAGAGGAAGAATATTCATCAGAGCTCATGAATGGCAGAAGGAAGTTCAATAGAATCTCTCTGGTCTCTGTATGAGCCTCAGGTTCCTTTGGTTCCTCAAAGGGGAACTCCTTTCTGTCCAGAGGACATCCCATGAGGCTTTTCTCACTGGGACTCACGTCCTCCTCACTCTCTCCAGGTTCGGCCATGTTGGTCATGGTTATGGCCTTGCACTCTCTCTTGGGATTTTCTTTTGTATTGCTTGGGAGAGTACTGGGAGGAATTTCAAAAATCTTCTTACTCAGCTGACCCACTTGTACCTCCAAATTTCTAATGGAGGACCTTGTTTCAGAATAGCTTTGTTCAGAATTCTCTGTCTGTTGCTGAGAAGATGATGGAAAAGGTTTACTATTGCTAAACCTATTTCTTCCACCATTGTTATTGAAGCCTTGTTGAGGCTTCTGTTGGTCCTTCCATGAGAGATTTGGATGATTTCTCCATGAAGGATTATAGGTGTTTCCATAGAGTTCTCCCATGTAATTCACCTTTGCCATTGCAGGGTTCTCAGGATCATAAGCTTCTTCTTCAGAAGATGCTTCCTTAGTACTGTTGGATGCAGCTTGCAATCCATTCAGACTCTGAGAAATCATACTGACTTGCTGATGAGCGGATAATTTATACGCTTTTTGGCATTGTTTTTAAGTAGTTTTTAGTATGATTTAGTTAGTTTTTAGTATATTTTTATCAGTTTTTAAATAAAAATCACATTTCTGGACTTTACTATGAGTTTGTGTGTTTTTCTGTGATTTCAGGTAATTTCTAGCTGAAATTGATGGACTTGAGCAAAAATCTGATTCAGAGGCCGAAGAAGGACTGCAGATGTTGTTGGATTCTGACCTCCCTGCACTCAAAGTAGATTTTCTGGAGCTACAGAATCCCAAATGACGCACTCTCAATTGCGTTGGAAAGTAGACATCCAGGGCTTTCCAGCAATATATAATAGTCCAAACTTTTTCCGAGTTTTAATGACGCAAACTGGCGTTCAAATGCCAACTTCCTACCCTATTCTGAAGTTAAACGCCAGAAACAGGTTGCAAATCAGAGTTAAACGCCAGAAATAGGCTACAACCTGGCGTTTAACTCCAAAAAGAGTCTCTATACATGAAAGCTCAATGCTCAGCCCAAGCACACACCAGGTGGGCCCGGAAGTGGATTTCTGCATCATTTACTTATTTTCTGTAACCCTAGCTACTAGTTTAGTATAAAAACTACTTTTAGTGATTTATTTCACATCTATCTTTTGGATATTTTATGTTCAGAGATCACGTTTAGGGGGCTGGCCATTCGGCCATGCCTGAACCACTTTCACTTATGTAATTTTCAACGGTGGAGTTTCTACACCCAAAGATTAAGGTGTGGAGCTCTGCTGCTCCTCATGAATTAATGCAAAGTACTATTATTTTTCTATTCAATTCAAGCTTATTCCTATTCTAAGATATTCGTTTGCACTTCAACATGATGAATATGATGATCCGTGACACCCATCACTATTCTCAACCTATAAACGCATGCCTGACAACCACTTCCGTTCTACCTTAGATCGAGCGTGTATCTCTTAGCCTCCATTCCAAAAGATCGGAGTCTTCGTGGTATAAGCTAGAATTATTGGCGGTCATTCCTGAGATCCGAAAAGTCTAAACCTTGTCTGTGGTATTCCGAGTAGGATCTGGGAAGGGATGACTGTGACGAGCTTCAAACTCGCGAGTGTTGGGCGTAGTGACAGATGCAAAAGGATCAATGGATCCTATTCCAACATGATCGAGAACCGACAGATGATTAGTCGTGCGGTGACAGCGCATTTGGACCATTTTCACTGAGAGGACGGGAAGTAGCCATTGACAACGGTGATGCCCAACATACAGCTTGCCATGGAAAGGAGTATGAATGATTGAATAGAATAGAAGTAGTAGGAAAGCAGAGATTCAGAAGGAACAAAGCATCTCCATACGCTTATCTGAAATTTCTACCAATGAATTGCATAAGCATTTCTATCCTATTTTATATTTTATTTATATTTTAATTACCAAAACCTCATAACCAATTGAATATGCCTGACTGAGATTTACAAGATGACCATAGCTTGCTTCAAGCCGACAATCTCCGTGGGATCGACCCTTACTCACGTAAGATTTATTACTTGGACGACCCAGTGCACTTGCTAGTTAGTTGTGCAGAGTTGTGAAAAAGAATTGAGATTATAAACGTGCGTACCAAGTTTTTGGCGCCATTGCTGGGGAATGAACAATCACGATTTCGTGCACCAAGTTTTTGGCGCCGTTGCCGGGGATTGTTCGAGTTTGGATAACTGACAGTTCATCTTGTTGCTCAGATGAGGTAATTTTATTTTAATTTTAAGTTTTTTTATTATTTTTATTTTTGAAAATTTTTCAAAAAAAAAATTAAATTATTCTATGTTCTTCAAAATTTTTAAGAATGAATTCTAGAGTTTCATGAGATATGTTGAATCCTGGCTGGCTGTTAAGCCATGTCTAATCTTTTGGGCCGAGGTTTTAACTATCTTTAGAAGAGCTTCTTTGTCTTTCTCAGCAAATTAGCTGTTGTATGTGATGTTCTGCTGAAGCTTGGCTAGCCATTGGCCATGTCTAGTATTTTGGACCGGAGCTTTTACTGAAAGCTTGGCTGGCTAGTAAGCCATGTCTAATTCCTGGACCGGAGTTTTAGACTAACATTGCATGATTTCTAGAATTCTCATTAGAAATTTTGAAATCCTTATTTGTCTTTTTCCAATTAATTTTTGAAAAATCCAAAAAAATTAATAAAAAAAAAAAACCAAAAGTTTGATGTTTCTTGCTTGAGTCTAGTGTCATTTTTTTAAGTTTGGTGTCAATTGCATCTTTTTAATTTTTCTTAAAAATTTTCGAAAACTCATGCATGATGTTCTTCATGATCTTCAAGTTGTTCTTGATGAATTTTCTTGTTTGATCTTTGCATTTTCTTGTTTTGTGTCTTTTCTTGTTTTTCATATGCATTCTTGAATTATTAGTGTCTAGAGAATAAAAATTTGTAAGTTTGGTGTCTTGCATGTTTTTCTTTTCTTAAAAATTTTCAAAAAACATGTCCTTGATGTTCATCTTGATATTCAAAGTGTTCTTGGTGTTCATCTTGACATTCAAAGTGTTCTTGCATATTTTTCTTGTTTTGATTCATAATTTTTATGTCTTGTGTCTTTTTTGTGTTATTCTCTTTCTTCATTAAAAATTCAAAAATAAAAAAATATCTTCCCCTTATTCTCTCATAAATTTTGAATATTTGAGTTGACTTATTCAGAAATTTTTAAAATTTAGTTGTTTCTTATGAGTCAAGTCAAATTTTCAATTTAAAAATCCTATCTTTTCAAAACCTTTTTCAAAAATCAAATCTTTTTCATTTTTCTCTTGTGATTTTCGAAAACTTTAAAAATGATTTTCAAAATCTTTTTCTTAATTACATTTCATAATTTCAAAATCTTTACTAACAATTAATGTGATTGATTCAAAAATTTTAAAGTTTGTTACTTGCCTATTAAGAAAGGTTCAATCTTTAAATTTTAAAATCATATCTTTTAGTTTCTTGTTAGTCAAGTAATCAACTTTAATTTCAAAAAAATCAAATCTTTTTAATTTCCTTTTCAAATCCTTTTCAAAATAAATTTCAATCATATCTTTTTCAAAATTAATTTCAAAATCCCTTTTCTAACTTCTTATCTTTTAAAAATTGATTTTCAAATATTTTTCAATTAACTACTTGACTTTTTGTTTGATTTTAACAGTTTTCTATTTCAATCATATCTTTTTCAAAACCACCTAACTAATTTTCTCTCTCTAATTTTCGAAAACTCCTCCCCTCTTTTTCAAAATTCCTTTTTAATTAACTAATTGTTTTAAATTTTAATTTAATTTAATTTCCTTTTTCTTTTTTAAATTTTGAATTATAACTGATAGTTAAAATAAAAACAAAAATATTTTTATTTCATTTTATTTAATTTTCGAATTCTTCCCCCTCTCATCTCTTTCTATTTATTTATTTATCTACTAACACTTCTCTTCTACTCATAATTCGAACCAACTCTTCCCCTCTGTGTTTGAATTTCTCTTTTCTCATTCTTCTATTCTTCTCTTCTTCTACTCACATAAAGAAATCTCTATACTGTGACATAGAGGATTCCATATTTTCTGTTCTCTTCTTTTTCATATGAGCAGGAACAAGGATAAGAACATTCTTGTTGAAGCTGACCCTGAACCTAAAAGGACTCTGAAGAGGAAGCTAAGGGAAGCTAAGGCACAACTCTCTGGAGAGGACCTGACAGAAATTTTTGAAAAAGAAGGAGACATGGCCGAACCTAATAACAATGGCGGAGATGCAAGAAAGATGCTTGGTTACTTTATTGCACCCTCTTCCAACTTCTATGGAAGAAGCATCTCAATTCCTGCAATTGGAGCAAACAACTTTGAGCTTAAGCCTCAATTAGTTTCTCTAATGCAGTAAAATTGCAAGTTTCATAGACTTCCAATGGAAGATCCGCATCAGTTTTTAGCTGAATACTTGCAAATCTGTGACATTGTCAAGACCAATGAAGTTGATCCCGAGGTCTACAAGCTTATGCTTTTCCCTTTTGCTGTAAGAGACAGAGCTAGAACATGGTTAGATTCACAACCAAAGGAAAGCCTGAACTCTTGGGATAAGCTGGTCAGTGCTTTCCTGACCAAATTCTTTCCACCTCAAAAGATGAGCAAGCTTAGAGTAGAAATCCAAACCTTCAGACAGAAGGAAGGAGAATCCCTCTATGAAGCTTGGGAAAGATATAAGCAACTGATCAAAAGGTGTCCTACTGACATGCTTCCAGAATGGAGCATCATATGTATATTCTATGATGGTCTGTCTGAGTTGTCAAAAATGTCATTGGACCATTCTGCAGGAGGATCTCTTCATCTGAAAACCCCTACAGAAGCTCAGGAACTCATTGAAATGGTTGCAAATAACCAGTGCATGTACACCTCTGAGAGGAATCCTGTAAACAATGGGACGCCTCAGAAGAAGGAAGTTCTTGAAATTGAAACTCTGAATGCCATATTGGCTCAGAATAAAATATTGACTCAGCAAGTCAATATGATTTCTCAGAGTCTGAATGGATTGCAAGCCGCATCCAACAGTACTAAAGAAGCATCTTCTGAAGAAGAAGCTTATGATCCTGAGAACCCTGCAATAGCAGAGGTGAATTACATGGGAGAACTCTATGGAAACACCTATAATCTTTCATGGAGAAATCATCCAAATCTCTCATAGAAGGATCAACAGAAGCCTCAACAAGGCTTCAACAATAATGGTGGAAGAAATAGGTTTAACAATAGCAAACCTTTTTCATCATCTTCTCAGCAACAGACATAGAATTCTGAACAGAGCCATTCTGGCCTGGCAACCATAGTCTCTGATCTATCCAAGACCACACTAAGTTTCATGAATGAAACAAGGTCCTCCATTAGAAATTTGGAGGCACAGGTGGGTCAGTTGAGTAAGAAGATTACTGAAACTCCTCCCAGTACTCTCCCAAGTAATACAGAAGAAAACCCCAAGAGAGAGTGCAAGGCCATCACAATGACCAACATGGCCAAACCTGGAGAGAGTGAGAAGGACGTGAGTCCCAGTGAGGAAAGCCTCATGGGACGTCAGCTGGACAGAAAGGAGTTTCCCTTTGAGGAACCAAAAAAATCTGAGGCTCATACAGAGACCATAGAGATTCCATTGAACTTTCTTCTACCATTCATGAGCTCTGATGAATATTCTTCCTCTGAAGAGGATGAAGACATCACTGAAGAGCAAGTTGCTAAATATCTAGGAGCAATCATGAAGCTGAATGCCAAGTTATTTGGTACTGAGACTTGGGAGGATGAACCCCCTTGTTCACCAATGAACTAAATACATTAATGAGGCAGACATTACCTCAGAAGAAACCGGATCCCAGAAAATTTTTCATACCTTGTACTATAGGCACCATGACCTTTGAGAAGGCTCTGTATGACCTGGGGTCAGGGATAAACCTCATGCCACTCTCTGTAATGGAGAAACTGGGAATCTTTGAGGTACAAGCTGCAAGAATCTCACTAGAGATGGCAGACAAATCAATGAAACAGGCTTATGGACTAGTAGAGGACATGCTAGTGAAGGTTGAAAGTCTTTACATCCCTACTGATTTCATAATCCTAGAAAATGGGAAGGATGAGGATGAATCCATCATCCTTGGTAGACCCTTCCTAGCCACAGCAAAAGCTGTGATTGATGTTGACAGAGGAGAGTTGGTCCTTCAGTTGAATGAGGACTACCTTGTATTCAAGACTCAAGGTTCTCCTTCTGTAACCATGGATAGGAAGCATGAAAAGCTTCTCTCAATACAGAGTCAAACAAAGCCCCCACATTCAAACTCTAAGTTTGGTGTTAGGAGGCTACAACCAAACTCTAAGTTTGGTGTTGGGAGGCCACAATCAAACTCTAAGTTTAGTGTTGAGAGGCCCAACCCTGCTCTGATTATCTGTGAAGCTCCATGAGAGGTCACTGTCAAGATATTGACATTAAAGAAGTGCTTATTGGGAGGCAACCCAATGTTATTTAATTATATCTATTTATTTTCCATTGTTATTTTATGTTTTCTGTAGGTTGATGATCATGTAAAGCCACAAAAACAACTGAAAAATCAAAAACAGAATGAAAAATAGCATTAAAAATAGCACACCCTGAAGGATAAGCTTACTGGCATTTAAACGCCAGTAAGAAGCATCAGACTGGCGTTTAACACCAGAAAGAAGCATCAAGCTGGCGTTAAACGCCAAAAACAGGCTACAGTTTGGCGTTTAACGCCAGAAGTGTACTCTAAGGGCATTTTGCACGCCTAAATAGAGCAGGGATGCTAAGTCCTTGACCCCTCAGGATCTGTGTACCCCACAGGATCCCCACCTACCCCACCTCTTCTTCTCTCCTCTTCACACCCTTTCATAATACTCTTCCCCAAATACCCTTCACCAATCACATCCATCCACTCTTTCCAAAAAACCCCACCTACCTCCAAATTCAAAATCCTTTCCCTTCAAAACCCAACCCTAATACACGAAACCTAACCCTTTCCCCAGCCCTATATAAACCCCTCAACACTACTTCATTTTCACATATCACAAACACTTCCTTCCCCCCTTGGCTGAATACACACTTCCCCTCCATCTCCTCCATTTTCTTCTTCTTCTACTATTTTCCTTCTTCTTTTGCTCGAGGACGAGCAAACATTTTAAGTTTTGTGTGGTAAAAGCGTTGCTTTTTGTTTTTTCATAACCATTAATGGCACCTAAGGCCAGAGAAACCTCAAGAAAGAGGAAAGGGAAGGCAATTGCTTCCACCTCTGAGTCATGGGAGATGGAGAGATTCATCTCAAAGGTCCATCAAGACCACTTCTATGAAGTTGTGGCCAAGAAGAAAGTGATCCCTGAGGTCCTTTTCAAGCTCAAAAGGAGTGAGTATCCAGAGGTCCGATATGAGATTAGAAGAAGAGGATGGGAAATTCTCTCCAATCCTATTCAACAAGTCGGGATCTTAATGGTTCAAGAGTTCTATGCAAATGCATGGATCACTAAGAATCCTGATCAAAGTATGAACCCGAATCCAAAGAATTGGCTTACAATAGTTCGGGAAAAATACTTAGATTTCAGTCCGGAAAATGTAAGGTTGGCATTCAACTTGCCAATGATGCAAGAAAATGCACGCCCCTACACTAGAAGGGTCAACTTTGATCAAAGGTTGGACCAAGTCCTCATAGACATATGTGAGAAAGGAGCTCAATGGAAAATTGACTCAAGAGGCAAGCCGATTCAACTAAGAAGGCATGACCTCAAGCCAGTGGCTAGGGGATGGTTGGAGTTCATCCAACGCTCAATCATTCCCACTAGCAACCGGTCTGAAGTTACTATAGATCGGGCCATCATGATGCATAGTATCATGATTGGGGAGGAAGTGAAAGTTCATGAGATTATACCTCAAAAACTCTACAAGGTGGCTGACAAGCCCTCCACTTTGGGAAGGTTATCCTTCCTCACCTCATTTGCCACCTCTGCAATTCGGCTGGAGTGGACATAGAGGGAGACATCCTCATTGAAGAGGACAAGCCCATCACTAAAAAGAGGATGGAGCAAACAAGAGAGCCCACTCATGGACCTCAACAAGAGCATGAGGAAATTCCTCATCATGAAATCCCTGAGATGCCTCAAGGGATGCACTTTCCTCCACAAAACTATTGGGAGCAAATTAACACCTCCCTAGGAGAATTAAGTTCCAACATGGGACAACTAAGGGTGGAGCACCAAGAGCATTCCATCCTCCTCCATGAAATTAGAGAAGATCAAAGAGCTATGAGGGAGGAGCAACAAAGGCAATGAAGAGACATTGAGGAGCTAAAGCACTCCATAAGATCTTCAAGAGGAAGAACTAGCCGCCATCACTAAGGTGGACCCGTTCTTTAATTTCTTTGTTCTTTATTTTTCTGTTTTTCGTTTACTATGCTTTATGTTTATTTATGTTTGTGTCTTTATTACATGATCATTAGTGTTTACGTATCTATGTCTTAAAGCTATGAATGTCCTATGAATCCATCACCTCTCTTAAATGAAAAAATGTTCTAAAAACAAAAGAACAAGAAGTACATGATTTTGAATTTATCCTTGAAATTAGTTTAATTATTTTGATGTGGTGGCAATACTTTCTGCTTTCTGAATGAATGCTTGAACAGTGCATATGTCTTTTGAATTTGTTGTTTATGAATGTTAAAATTGTTGGCTCTTGAAAGAATGATGGAAAAGGAGAAATGTTATTGATAATCTGAAAAATCATAAAATTGATTCTTGAAGCAAGAAAAATCAGTGAACAAGAAGAAGCTTGCGAAAAAAAAATTTGCGAAAAATAAAAGAAAGAAAAAGAAAAAGCAAGCAGAAAAAGCCAATAGCTCTTTAAACCAAAAGGCAAGAGCAAAAAGCCAGTAACCCTTTAAACCAAAAGGCAAGGGTAAAATAAAAAGGATCCAAGGCTTTGAGCATTAATGGATAGGATGGCCTAAAGGAACAAAATCCTGGCCTAAGCGGCTAAACCAAGATGTCCCTAACCATGTGCTTGTGGCGTGAAGGTGTCAAGTTAAAAGCTTGAGACTGAGCGGTTAAAGTCATGATCCAAAGCAAAAAGAGTGTGCTTAAGATCCCTGGACACCTCTAATTGCGGACTCTAGCAAAGCTGAGTCACAATCTAAAAAGGTTCACCCAATTATGTGTCTGTGGCATTTATGTATCCGGTGGTAATACTGGAAAACAAAGTGCTTAGGGCCATAGCCAAGACTCATAAAGTAGCTGTGTTCAAGAATCAACATACTGAACTAGGAGAATCAATAACACTATCTAAATTCTGAGTTCCTATAGATGCCAATCATTCTGAGCTTCAAAGGATAAAGTGAGATGCCAAAACTATTCAGAGGCAAAAAGATACTAGTCCCACTCATCTAATTGGAGCTAAGTTTCACTGATATTTTGGAATTTATAGTATATTCTCTTTTTTTTTATCTTATTTGATTTTCAGTTGCTTAGGGACAAGCAACAATTTAAGTTTGGTGTTGTGATGAGCGGATAATTTATACGCTTTTTGGCATTATTTTTAAGTAGTTTTTAGTATATTTTTATTAGTTTTAAAAAAAATCACATTTCTGGACTTTACTATGAGTTTGTGTGTTTTTCTGTGATTTCAGGTAATTTCTGGCTGAAATTGATGGACTTGAGCAAAAATCTGATTCAGAGGCCGAAGAAGGACTGCAGATGCTGTTGGATTCTGACCTCTCTGCACTCGAATTGGATTTTCTAGAGCTACAGAATCCCAAATGGTGCGCTCTCAATTGCGTTAGAAAGTAGACATCCAGGGCTTTCCAGAAATATATAATAGTTTATACTTTCTCCGAGTTTTGACGATGCAAACTGGCGTTCAAACGCCAACTTCTTGCCCTATTCTGAAGTTAAACGCCAGAAACAGGTTGCAAATCAAAGTTAAACGCCAGAAATAGGCTACAACCTGGCGTTTAACTCCAAAAAGAGTCTCTACACATGAAAGCTCAATGCTCAGCCCAAGCACACACCAAGTGGACCCGGATGTGGATTTCTGCATCATTTACTTATTTTCTGTAACCCTAGCTACTAGTTTAGTATAAAAACAACTTTTAGTGATTTATTTCACATCGATCTTTTGGATATTTTATGTTCAGAGATCACGTTTAGGGGGCTGGCCATTCGGCCATGCCTGAACCACTTTCACTTATGTAATTTTCAACGGTGGAGTTTTTACACCCTAAAGATTAAGGTGTGGAGCTCTGCTGCTCCTCATGAATTAATGCAAAGTACTATTATTTTTCTATTCAATTCAAGCTTATTCCTATTCTAAGATATTCGTTTGCACTTCAACATGATGAATATGATGATCCGTGACACTCATCACTATTCTCAACCTATGAACGCGTGCCTGACAACCACTTCCGTTCTACCTTAGATCGAGCGTGTATCTCTTAGCCTCCATTCCGAAAGATCGGAGTCTTCGTGGTATAAGCTAGAATTATTGGCGGTCATTCCTGAGATCCGAAAAGTCTAAACCTTGTCTGTGGTATTCCGAGTAGGATCTGGGAAGGGATGACTGTGACGAGCTTCAAACTCGCGAGTGTTGGGCGTAGTGACAGACGCAAAAGGATCAATGGATCCTATTCCAACATGATCGAGAACCGACAGATGATTAGCCGTGCGGTGACAGCGCATTTGGACCATTTTCACTGAGAGGACGGGAAGTAGCCATTGACAACAGTGATGCCCAACATACAGCTTGCCATGGAAAGGAGTATGAATGATTGAATGGAAGCAGTAGGAAAGCAGAGATTCAGAAGGAACAAAGCATCTCCATACGCTTATCTGAAATTCCTACCAATGAATTGCATAAGCATTTCTATCCTATTTTATATTTTATTTTTATTTTAATTACCAAAACCTCATAACCAATTGAATCTGCCTGACTGATATTTACAAGATGACCATAGCTTGCTTCAAACCGACAATCTCCGTGGGATCGACCCTTACTCACGTAAGGTTTATTACTTGGACGACCCAGTGCACTTGCTGGTTAGTATTGCGGAGTTGTGAAAAAGAATTGAGATTATGAACGTGCGTACCAATTTTTTGGCACCGTTGCTGGGGATTGAACAATCACGATTTCGTGCACCACTTGCTGAGTAAATATTTTATTCTGAGCCAATATGGCATTCAGAGTTTCAATTTTAAGAACTCCCTTCTTCTGAGGCGTCCCATTGTTCACAGGATTCCTCTCAGAGGTGTACATGAACTGGTTATTTGCAACCATTTCAATGAGTTCTTGAGCTTCTGTAGGGGTTTTCAGATGAAGAGATCCTTCTGCAGAATGGTCCAATGACATTTTTGACAACTCAGATAGACCATCATAGAATATACATATGATGCTCCATTCTAGAAGCATGTCAGTAGGACACCTTTTGATCAGTTGCTTATATCTTTCCCAAGCTTCATAGAGGGATTCTCCTTCCTTCTGTCTGAAGGTTTGGATTTCCACTCTAAGCTTGCTCATCTTTTGAGGTGGAAAGGATTTAGCCAGGAAAGCACTGACCAGCTTATCCCAAGAGTTCAGGCTTTCCTTAGGTTGTGAATCCAACCATGTTCTAGCTCTGTCTCTTACAGCAAAAGGGAAAAGCATAAGCCTGTAGACCTCGGGATCAACTCCATTGGTCTTGACAGTATCACAGATTCGCAAGAATTCAGCTAAAAACTGATGCGGATCTTCTATTGGAAGTCCATGAAACTTGCAATTCTGCTGCATTAGAGAAACTAATTGAGGCTTAAGCTCAAAGTTGTTTGCTCCAATTGCAGGAATTGAGATGCTTCTTCCATCGAAGTTGGAAAAGGGTGCAATAAAGTCACCAAGCATCTTCCTTGCATCTCCACCATTGTTATTGGGTTCGGCCATCTCCTCTTTCTTTTCAAAAAATTCTGTCAGGTCCTCCCCAGAGTGTTGTGTTTTAGCTTCCTCTTGAGAGTCCTTTCAGGTTCTGGATCAGCTTCAACAAGAATGTTCTTAGCCTTGCTCCTGCTCATATGAAAAAGAAGGGAATAGAAAATATAGAATTCTCTATGTCACAGTATAGAGATTTCTTTATGTGAGTAGAAGAAGAGAAGAATAGAAGAATGAGAAGAGAGAAATTCGAACAAAGAGGAGAAGAGGTGGTTCGAATTATGAGTAGAAGAAAAGTGTTAGTAGATAAATAAATAAATAGAAGAAGGTGAGATGAGGAAGAATTTCGAAAATAAAATAAAATAAAATAAAAATATTTTTATTTTTATTTTAAATATTAGTTATAATTCGAAATTTAAAAAGAAAAATTAAATTAAATTAAATTAAAATTTAAAACAATTAGTTAATTAAAAAAGAATTTTGAAAAAGAGGGGAGGAGTTTTCGAAAATTGGAAAGAGAAGAGTAGTTAGTTGGTTTTGAAAAAGATGTGATTGAAATAGAAAACTTTTAAAATCAAACAAAAAGTTAAGAGGTTAATTGAAAAATATTTGAAAATCAATTTGGAAAAGATAAGAAGTTAGAAAAGGGATTTTGAAATTAATTTTGAAAAATATATGATTGAAATTTATTTTGAAAAGGATTTGAAAAGGAAATTAAAAAGATTTGATTTTTTGAAATTAAAGTTGATTACTTGACTAACAAGAAACTAAAATATATGATTCTAAAATTTAAAGATTGAACCTTTCTTAATAGGCAAGTAGCAAACTTTAAAATTTTTGAATCAATCACATTAATTGTTAGTAAAGATTTTGAAATTATGAAATGTAATTAAGAAAAAGATTTTGAAAATCATTTTTAAAGTTTTCGAAAATCACAAGAGAAAAATGAAAAAGATTTGATTTTTGAAAAGGGTTTTGAAAAGATAGGATTTTTAAATTGAAAATTTGACTTGACTCATAAGAAACAACTAAATTTTAAAAATTTTTTGAATAAGTCAACTCAAATATTCGAAATTTATGAGAGAATAAGGGAAAGATATTTTTTTATTTTTGAATTTTTAATGAAGAAAGAGAAAAACACAAAAAAGACACAAGACATAAAAATTATGAATCAAAACAAGAAAAATAAGTAAGAACACTTTGAATGTCAAGATGAACATCAAGAACATGTTTTTTTGAAAATTTTTAAGAAAAGAAAAATATGCAAGACACCAAACTTACAAATTTTTATTCTCTAGACACTAATAATTCAAGAATGCATATGAAAACAAGAAAAGACACAAAACAAGAAAATGCAAAGATCAAACAAGGAAATTCATCAAGAACAACTTGAAGATCATGAAGAACATCATGCATGAGTTTTCGAAAATTTTTAAGGAAAATTAAAAAGATGCAATTGACACCAAACTTAAAAAATGACACTAGACTCAAACAAGAAACATCAAACTTTTGGTTTTTTTTTTTTATTTTATTAAATTTTTTTAGTATTTTTTGAAAATTAATTTTAAAAAAGAAAATAAGGATTTCAAAATTTCTAATGAGAATTCCAGGAATCATAATCATGCAAGGTTAGTCTAAAAACTCCGGTCCAGGAATTAGACATGGCTTACTAGCCATCCAAGCTTTCAGTGAAAACTCCGGTCCAAAGCACTAGACATGGCCAATAGCCAGCCAAGCTTTAGCAGAACATTACATACAAAAGATAAATTGCTGAGAAAGACAAAGAAGCTCTTCTAAGGATAGTTGAAACCTCGGTCCAAAAGGTTAGACATGGCTTAACAGCCAGCCAGGATTCAACATATCTCATGAAACTCTAGAATTCCTTCTTAAAAATTTTGAAGAACATAGAATAATTTATATTTTTTTGAAAATTTTTCGAAAACAAAAAGAATAAAAACAAAAACTTAAAATTAAAATAAAATTACCTAATCTGAGCAGCTAGATGAGCCGTCAGTTGTCCAAACTCGAACAATTCCCGGCAACGGTGCCAAAAACTTGGTGCACAAAATCGTGATTGTTCATTCCCCAGCAACGGCGCCAAAAACTTGGTACGCACGTTCATAATCTCAATTCTGTTTCACAACTCCGCACAACTAACCAGCAAGTGCAGTAGGTCGTCCAAGTAATAAACCTTACGTGAATAAGGGTCGATCCCACGGAGATTGTCGGCTTGAAGCAAGCTATGGTCATCTTATAAATTTCAGTGAGGCAGATTCAATTGGTTATGAGGTTTTGATAATTAAAATATAAATAAAATATAAAATAGGATAGAGATACTTATGCAATTCATTGGTAGAAATTTCAGATAAGCGTATGGAGATGCTTTGTTCCTTCTGAATCTCTGCTTTCCTACTGCTTCCATTCAATCATTCATACTCCTTTCTATGGCAAGCTGTATGTTGGCATCACCGTTGTCAATGGCTACTTCCCGTCCTCTCAGTAAAAATGGTCCAAATGCGCTGTCACCGCATGGCTAATCATTTGTCGAATCTCGATCATGTTGGAATAGGATCCATTGATCCTTTTGCGTCTGACACTACGCTCAACACTCGCGAGTTTGAAGCTCGTCACAGTCATCCCTTCCCAAATCCTACTCGGAATACCACAGACAAGGTTTAGACTTTTCGAATCTCAGGAATGACCGCCAATAATTCTAGCTTATACCACGAAGACTCCGATCTTTTGGAATGGAGGCTAAGAGATACACGCTCGATATAAGGTAGAACGGAAGTGGTTGTCAGGCACGCGTTCATAGGTTGAGAATAGTGATGAGTGTCACGGATCATCATATTCATTATGTTGAAGTGCAAACGAATATCTTAGAATAGGAATAAGCTTGAATTGAATAGAAAAACAATAGTACTTTGCATTAATTCATGAGGAGCAGCAGAGCTCCGCACCTTAATCTATGAAGTGTAGAAACTCCACCGTTAAAAATACATAAGTGATAGTGGTCCAGGCATGGCCGAATGGCCAGCCTCAAAGGTCTAGGGACTAAACGTCCAAAAGATGGTCAAAAAGACTTTCTAAAATAAATCACTAAAAGTTGTTTTTATACTAAACTAGTAGCTAGGGTTACAGAAGAAAAGTAATTGATGCAGAAATCCACTTCTGGGCCCACTTGGTGTGTGCTTGGGCTGAGCATTAAGCTTTCATGTGTAGAGACTCTTTTTGGAGTTAAACGCCAGGTTGTAGCTTGTTTCTGGCGTTTAACTCTGATTTGCAACTTGTTTCTGGCGTTTAACTTCAGAATAGGGCAGGAAGTTGGTGTTTGAACGCCAGTTTGCGTCGTCAAAACTCGGGCAAAATATGGACTATTATATATTGCTGAAAAGCCTTGGATGTCTACTTTCCAACGCAATTGAGAGCGCGCCAATTGAGTTTTTGTAGCTCTAGAAAATTTATTTCGACTGCAGGGAGGTCAGAATCCAACAGCATCTGCAATCCTTCTTCAACCTCTGAATCAGATTTTTGCTCAGGTCTCTCAATTTCAGCCAGAAAATACCTGAAATCACAGAAAAATACACAAACTCATAGTAAAGTCCAGAAATGTGATTTTTATTTAAAAACTAATTAAATCATACTAAAAACTACTTAAAAATAATGCCAAAAAGCGTATAAATTATCCGCTCATCAATATGCTTTGAATCACATTAAAAAAATTATAAATCTTGACTAACTCATGAATTATAATATGTGTAACAAGCTTATACTTATATACGTAATATAAAGTCTAGAGTCTCATAGGTCAACTGAATGATAATACCTGACAATTAGCATTAGTCATGACGTGTTGAGAATTAAGTCGTTACATAAAAGAGGTTGGTAGTGAGCAGTTTCCATGGTGGCTACAAGAAATAGAGGGATGGAAGATGACTCAAAAGACAACGGCAACAGTGGAAGAAGTGGTGGATCTAGTGATCAAATAGGGAAGGATGAATGTGTATATCTGTTGCTTTGTCTATGATCTGTATGTATTTTACAGAAAAGAAAAAAGGATAAAAGGAAAAGGTTGAGTGAAGAGGAGAGAGAATAGAGAAGGGAGAAGGAGGCATTGTTTGTCATTTTCATCAAGTCTGTTTGTCAACTTCTCATCACTTTTCATCAATGAAATGGAATCACTTGACGGTAGGTTATTTTTGTCAAATTTTAAAAATATTTTGTAATTATTTTATTATTAACATCTTTTTTAAAACTTTCTTTGTCGGTGTCTGAATTTTTTGGATATCATTTTGATAGTTAACTCAAAAAATGAAATCAGATTTTCTTTAGAGAGATAATATTATTTTAATGAAATACATGTTAAAATATAAAATATATATTAAAATTGAGTTGAACAATATATATATATATATATATATATATATATATATATATATATATATATATATAAATATATATTAATTGATTTAGTGATTGATTTTTATATGTACGTGACGTGCTTTAAAAAATACTATAACAATCATTTTTATGTTTAATTTTTAATTTATTTTAATATTTATATTAAAGTAATTAAATTTGAGAATTCAATTAAACCCCTAATTTAGTTTAAGTAAACTAAAAGTCAGAATTATATATATATTAAAAAATGATCACAAATTAATTATTATGCAACTTTATTATCACTAATTCCGCAAATTTATTATTTCGCAAATTTATTATCACTAATTCCATTAAATTGAATAAATATTACATTCATGATTTATATATTAAATTTGTTGTTTTTTCATTAACAAAAATTTTTTATACCAATATTATGTAAATGTTATTATATTAAACATTGATAAGCAATTTAATATCAAATTCTTTTTTTTTTTTCTTTTGAAGAATGTAACCGCTATAATGTACAGCACATAGCAGCAAAGCATATGCTACATAATAATAAAAACATTTAACAAATGAGATCAAAGATACAAGATATAAGATACAACATACATATTCATCCAAGATTTTTTGTTGTGATTATACAATTTAAACCAGTAGTGTACTAAATTATCAAATTTTTTAATGCTAATTTCAAAACTAAAACTTTATGCACAGTTAGTTATTTTACTTGATAATAATATACCTTTTAGAATAGAATTCTATTCTAACACTTAAATAAATTACAAATTATTATCAAACAAAAGCAAAAATTATGTTGACACTGATTTTAAATTTAAACATTCTTATTTATTTGAATTGAATTTTTATGTGTAAAAAGAATTTCATCTTTTTTATTTTTAATAAATTAAAAATATGTAAAAACATAATTGATGATAATAAATTTGTTATTCTTTATACATTTAACTTTTTTGGTTTATATATATATATATATATATATATATATATATATATATATATATATATATGTCCCAGCAATAATTGTGAGAAGCTATATGACTCAATTCCAACATAATTACTCGAATATAACTGACTCTTTTGGATACTTGAATATTTTTCAACTCTTCTGATCTGTAATCAATCCTATTTTTGATAGGAGCAGTTGACAGTCAAATTCTATTTTTCTCATTATTTTTGTATATTCTTTTTAATAATCCATATTTGTAGTAATGAAATACTTTTGTTCCTCCCAAAAATAAAAAAGAGTAAAAGACAAATAGGTCCCTGACCTTTTAAAATGCGGACATTTTCGTCCCTCAAGATTGAAAAATATATTTCGATCCCCCACGTTTTAAAACGGCCGACAATTATACCCTTCCGTCCGTTTTGGGCCAAAAACAGCAACGGAGCCAGCTGACATGGAGGGGTAGTAAATGACGTGGCCGTTACACTTGTTGAAGTGGATTGGGACGAAATCTTAGTGGACAAATTTGTCCCTTATGTGCAAAACGATGCCGTTTCCACCAGTGAGCCCTATTTCATCTAAATGCTAGGTGGAAGTCATGGCCGCTGCTGGTGCGATCGTCCATGATGAGTGAGGGGGTTCTTCATGCACAAGACCTGGACGAGGATCTTCATGCGCTGTTGCAGGAGGATGTGATCGAGATGGGGTTGTGCCGAAGTGCTTCTGCGGCGTTTATGCCATTCTTTACAAGTCAAGAACAGCATCTAATCCCAAGAGGATATTTTTTGAGTGTCCATTCTTCAAGGTGAGCGATTATTTTGATAGTAGTTGGATGAGACTGTTCTGTGTCTAATTATGGCGTTATCTGAAAAATTGCTCTAGGTTAAAGAACGGTGTTGCCAGTACTTTGTCTGGCTTGATGAACACTTGAAAAAAATTAAGGCCATGGAGTCTGAAGCATTGGGTGCTGTGGATGATGTTGGAGGTGTAGACGTTGAAGATCAAGTGGTGCAAAGTCAGGAATTGAAAAAAAATTCAACTGGTGCAAAGTCAGGAACTGGAGAAAAAATGAAAGAGTTGGAGAGGAAACTGTTATGTATGGAGAATGAGAAAAAAATGAGTATGTGGCATATTGCTTGATTAGTGTAGTTGTTTTTGTTGTTTCTGTATGTTTTTTAAAGTGGTGAGGATGAATTGATGTACAATGTTGATGATGTAATGAAAATTGCCATTGTTGGCTATTTAATGAAAATTGCCATTGTTGAACAAGTAAAAAATACTGTGAATCAGCTATTATATAAGGTAGTACTTCTGCATAGATTATGACCAAAATGTAAATAACAATGTATCTGTCTTAATCCAAAACATAACAGCATAGGTTTGCCACAAAATAACAAAACATCTGGTTGGCATATAAACAAGTTTGCCAAACTACGATAAGTAGACAGTGTTGTTTAATTCATACTAAAGACTAGGACAAAAAAACAAAAATTCATTCAGTAGTGTTCAGTTCTTCTGATTGTTGGATCCAGGAGTTGGGATGAAATTCATTCCTATGGCCTCACTGCCAGCGACTTTCAAGGTCTCCTCTGATGTAGCGACACTGGCACTGGTGCTTTGAGTCTGGGTTGTATCTGGGGGTGGAGTTGGTGGTGAATTTGAAGGTGGATTTGCACTGTTCGGGGCCTTCTGATTGTCTGCTTGGGTCTGAATTTAGAGGCAGCAGCTGGAGTTTTGGGTTGCCCCATTCTTGGCAGCTGGGATGGAGGCCTAAATGGAGGTTGGACTAGAGCAGATGGTGTTGTTGCTGCAGCATTCTGGCTGATGACATCATTCTGCAAAAGTAACTGATGCGTGAGCATTTTGTCTATCTTTTCCTAGTGAATTTGCATCTAATTTGTTGAGTTTAATTAAGAATCAATTATATTTTAGCCACTATGGATGCTATTTTGAGTTTTGTGCAATTTTATTTAATTTAGGTAGCATTCGGATGGATTTGATGAAGTTTCTGCAGAGAAAGAGAAGAAGCCAAGGAGATGACCAGTGAATATCGACGCGGACACATGGCTCATGCGACCGCGCGGAATGGAGGAAATCGCAATGACACGATCGCGTGCCTGACGTGATCGCGTGGACTGAAATCTGCACAAATGACGCGAACGCGTGGACGACGCGGACACGTCATATGCGCCACGTGCAAAAAACGCAGAAAAACGCTGGGGGCAATTTCTGGGCTGTTTTAACTCAATTTTCAAGCCCAGAAAACACAGATTAGAAGCTGCAGAATGGACAGAACAAGTGGTCCCCACCCATCAACTGAAGATCTGTTAATTAATTCAAATTTAAATTCAAATCTTAAATTAGGAAAAGATATTATTTTAAGTTTAATTTTAAATATTAGATTTTAAATTTATTAGGATTAGTTATAAAAAGGGATCTGATGCCATCAGATTGGAGGTCTGTACATTTTACCTGAATCCTTATTTTCTCTTTTCCATGAGCAACTAAACCTCCACTGTTAAGGTTAGGAGCTCTGTCTATTTCTATGGATTAATTTTATTGTTTTTTCTATTTTATTTATGTATGGATTTATAATTTAAGAATTGTTTTCGCTCTTTATTTTATGAATTTGGGTGGAACGGAAGTATGACCCTCTTTCTATTTGAGTTCCTGTAAAACTTGGAAAAGCTCTTTACTTGAACAACAGCTTGAAAACATATTCTCCTAAATTTTAATTATTTGGACTTAACGGGATACGTGACATATAATCCTTTTATTTTTGGGTAATTAGAGTTTTTGTGGCATATAAACTGGAATTTGATTATCACCCTCTAATTGGAATTAATTGACCAAGGAATTGGCTGTTGATGAATTTTAGAGGAGACTAGAAAGGTCTAAGGAATTAAGGTCTAGTCACATATAGTTTGCCATAAATTAAATCCTACATGATTAAAATAGTTAGTTAGAAAAATTAATCCGAAAAAATAGATAACTCTGAAACCTTAACTATCTTCTCCATATTTTATTCCCAACTTATTTATCTGCCTATCTTTAATATTTTTTATATTGTTTAATGTCTTTTATACTGCATCTCAACACTATTTTCTGTTTGTCTAACTAATCCTATCAAATGTTATTGTTGTTTAATCCATCAATCCTCGTGGGATCGACCCTTACTCACGTAAGGTATTACTTGGTACGACCCGGTGCACTTGTCGGTTAGTAAGTGTGGTTGTAAATTACCGCACCAAGTTTTTGGCGTCGTTGCCGGGGATTAATTGTGATTAACAACTATTAGTTGTTTGATTGCTTAGATTAGGCATTTTAATTTTTATTTTAATTAAATTTTACTTTTAAATTTTCGAAAAAAAAAAATTTTTACGTTTATATTTTTTTCCGTTACACTTCCCTTTTTTTTTCTTCTTCTTTCGTTCCCCCCTCCCCTGTTACGTTGTCCTTTCTTTTTTTTCTTTTATTATTTAAATAAAAAAATATATATAAAATAAAAAAAATCTACAAATATTTTTTTTAATTTCTGAAATTAAGTTTGGTGTCCCCTTAGTTGTTTATTCTTCCTAGTTATTTTATTTATTGAGTTTAATTCTCCTCTATGTTCTTTCTTCTTTGCTTGCTTGTCAACCACATGGTGCGTTTAATCCTATTTGGTGTTTTGTGCTAAGGAAAAATAATGGAGAGAGATTATATGGGTTACTACTCACACCCGAGTAGTGATTCATATCATTATGAATGGGGAACTACCCAAATTTTGGTTGGCAAGGTCAAAACCAAAGAAACTTCAGTGCTCCATGTTCCAACTATCAAGAGCCACCACCTCCCTATTCATATCAAGAACCACCATCTCCATATACATACCAAGAACCATCATTTTTCTACCCATATCAAGAGCCACCATCTACATATTCTTCCCAAGAGCCATCCTCTTTTTACTCTTATCAAGAACCATCACCTCCTCCTTATTCATTTCAAATACCATCAGATATTGAGCTTCTCATGAAAGAATTCTTACATGATATAAAGACAAGTGTCAAAAATATAGAGAAGCATGTGCAGTCGATTATCAAGTCACAGGAAGAGGAGCAAGCAAATTCCTTCTCAAGAGATATAATGCAAGATCCTATAGAAGAAAGTGAGGAAATCAATCAAAGGAGTTCATACTCCAGTAAATTAGAGAACTTTCCACCCTCACATATGGAAGAAGAGGAAGATGCACAACCTCCCATGCCTTGGTAAGCAATGAAGAAGAGATTGAATTAGAAGAGAGCTACCAAGAAGAAGAGGTTGAAATTGAGGAAGCTTGCAAAGAGATGGTAGAATTCAAAGAAGAACACAAGGAAGTGGAGCTTGCAAGACCTCTTCCAAAGCCATCACCATCCAATACAATATTCAAGTGGGTAAAATTCCTATCCTTAACCTTTACGTTCCCACTTGAATATGGGCTACTAGAGACGGATGGTCAACTTAGAGCTCTTTGTGGCATTAAGAGTAAGAGGAAGATGGTTAGTGGTAAGAGTTGTCAAGCAAGGTTCAATATGGTTGCATGCTCCAAATTGAAGTGCAAGGATTGGTGTAGAACTCAATTGAATGGGTCTAGAAGGTTGTTTAGATGTCTCTGTGAGAATTCAGATCAATTGCCACCCGGTGGGAACAATGGTGATCCACAAGAAGACGGATGTAAGAGCAAGGTTTGGAACCCTGAGATTCATTCCCACAATCAACACTCTTGGGGTCTTGTCACTTGCTTTAACTTGCTCAAAGGCGTTATGCGCCTAGTTTGGGATCCCGGTAGCCATTGGAATTACAAACATTGGTGGAGATTTCTAGATCAGTACAAGCACAAGCCACCATGACAAGAAGCTCACAACAAGTCCAACTTAAGGACTTTAACTAAAAGTGCTTGGTGGGAGACAACCCACCGTGGTGTGATTATTCCTTTTCATTCTTAGCTTTATTTTGTTTTATTTTTATTAGTAGTAGTTTTCTTACCTATTTGATTTTTATTAAGTTCTTACTAATTTTCTGATCATGCAGCTATTTTATCACAGCAACCGAACACCTCAGGCTAAAAAAAAAAAGAAAGGCACACGACGCGCAAGCGTCATTGACGCGAACGCGTCAATCATGTGTGCGTAAAAAATAAAAATTGACAGAGAGTTGCGCAGGAGTGGCACCAGAATGAAGCCTTTCGCACACACAAGCCCATGCGGACGCGTACCCCACGCGTGCGTGTCATTCATGATTTTGCCACTTCACGCGACCGCGTCATCGACGCGGACGCGTGACATGAAGAATCGACGTAAAAGGTGTCTGGACAGAGAGTTGTGCTGGCTTGAGGCAAGATGTGTGCTAAAAGCACAAATTTGGTCACGCAGACGCGTGCCCAACGCGTCCACGTCATTTGCATAAATGGCCATGCACGCGAACGCGTGCATGACGCGAACGCGTCGTATGAGAATTTGGCTCCCAAGCCATGCGAACAGAAAGTCACGCGGGCGCGCGGCTGGCTTCGCGCGAATCGCACAAAATCCAGGGCACGCGGCCGCGTGCCTGACGCTAATGCGTCATTATGAAGAATGCACGACGTACGCGATCACGTGCTGCACGCGAACGCGTCGCTTGCGCCGCCCAGTTTTTTTTTCTCTCTCTCTCCCAATCCTAATTCTCTCTTATTTTCTTGTCCTTTTATTTTTTCTTTCATCTTAATATTTGTCTCTTCTATTTTTAGTTCTTATTTGCTTGAGGACAAGCAAACCTTTAAGTTTGGTGTTGACGCTGCGCTTATAGGTTTTCTAGTACAAAAGGGAGGTGAATCATCTTCGCAAAGGAGCACAACCTGAAAAATAAAGCGACCGCTAGGATAATTAAGGTGGTTGAGTTCCTTTCATTTTTTTATTCCTCCCCTCTTTTTCTATGTTATGTTCCGGTTTCCTGTTATTTTGCTTTGTTTGTTGCATGATCCTTTATTAGTTAGAATCCTAGGACTAGTTTAGTTTTCCTATTGCTTTAATTCTGAAAAGATGTCTCATGTATTACTCACTGAGCTTAAATCAAAAATAAAAAAATATAGGAGTGATATATTGCATGAGAAAGTGGGTCTATATTGAATAATAGTCTTATTTACTTAAATGTGGTGGTATTTTCTGTGATTCTGAATGCATGACATGAACAGTGCATATTTTTTTGATAGTGAAGTTTATGAATGTTAAAATTGTTGGCTCTTGAAAGAATGATGAAAAAGAAAAATGTTATTGATAATCTGAAAAATCATAAAATTGATTCTTGAAGCAAGAAAAAGTAGTGAAAAACACAAAGCTTGCAGGAAAAAAAAACAAAAGAAAAAAAAATTAAAATAAAATAAAGAAAAAAAACAAGTAGAAAAAGCCAATAACCCTTTAAACTAAAAGGCAAAGGGTAAAAAGGATCCAAGACTTTGAGCATTAATGGATAGGAGGGCCCAAAGGAATAAAATCCTGGCCTAAGCGGCTAAATCAAGCTGTCCCTAACCTTGTGCTTGTGGCGTGAAGGTGTCAAGTGGAAAGCTTGAGACTGAGCGGTTAAAGTCGTGATCCAAAGCAAAAAGAGTGTGCTTAAGAACTCTGGGCACCTCTAACTGGGGACTCTAGCAAAGCTGAGTCACAATCTGAAAAGGTTCACCCAGTTATGTGTCTGTGGCATTTATGTATCCGGTGTTAATACTGGAAAACAAAATGCTTAGGGTCACAGCCAAGACTCATAAAGTAGTTGTGTTCAAGAATCAACATATTGAACTAGGAGAATCAATAACACTATCTGAATTCTGAGTTCCTATGGATGCCAATCATTCTGAACTTCAGAGGATAAAGTGAGATGCCAAAACTGTTCAGGATTGCAGTTGTAAACCCCACTATAAGAAGAGACATGAGCTTAATAGAACTCTCATTCTCATGCAAATTCACATCCTAAGCTTATATTAGTGTTGGTTGCTTGAGGACAAGCAACAGTTTAAGTTTAGTGTTGTGATGCGTGAGCATCTTGTCTATCTTTTCCGAGTGAATTTGCATCTAATTTGTTGAGTTTAATTAAGAATCAATTATATTTTAGCCACTATGGATGCTATCTTGAGTTTTGTGCAATTTTATTTAATTTAGGTAGCATTCGGATGGATTTGATGAAGTTTCTGCAGAGAAAGAGAAGAAGCCAAGGAGATGACCAGCGAATACCGACGCGGACGCATGGCTCACGCGACCGCGCGGAATGGAGAAAATCGCAATGACGCGATCGCGTGCCTGACGCGATCGCGTGGACTGGAATCTGCACAAATGACGCGAACGCGTGGACGACGCGGACGCGTCATATGCGCCATGTGCAGAAAATGCAGAAAAATGCTGGGGGCAATTTCTGGGCTGTTTTAACTCAATTTTCAAGCCCAGAAAACACAGATTAGAAGCTGCAGAATGGACAGAACAAGTGGTCCCCACCCATTAACTGAAGATCTGTTAATTAATTCAAATTTAAATTCAAATCTTAAATTAGGAAAAGATATTATTTTAAGTTTAATTTTAAATATTAGATTTTAAATTATTAGGATTAGTTATAAAAAGGGATCTGATGCCATCAGATTGGAGGTCTGTACATTTTATCTAAATCATTATTTTCTCTTTTTCATGAGCAACTAAACCTCCACTGTTAAGGTTAGGAGCTCTGTCTATTTCTATGGATTAATTTTATTGCTTTTTCTATTTTATTTATGTATGGATTTATAATTTAAGAATTGTTTTCGCTCTTTATTTTATGAATTTGGGTGGAACGGAAGTATGACCCTCTTTCTATTTGAGTTCCTGTAAAACTTGGAAAAGCTCTTTACTTGAACAATAGCTTGAAAACATATTCTCCTAAATTTTAATTATTTGGACTTAACGGGATACGTGACATATAATCCTTTTATTTTTGGGTAATTAGAGTTTTTGTGGCATATAAACTGGAATTTGATTATCACCCTCTAATTGGAATTAATTAACCAAGGAATTGGCTATTGATGAATTTTAGAGGAGACTAGAAAGGTCTAAGGAATTAGGGTCTAGTCACATATAGTTTGCCATAAATTAAATCCTACATGATTAAAATAGTTAGTTAGAAAAATTAATCCGAAAAAATAGATAACTCTGAAACCTTAACTATCTTCTCCATATTTTATTCCCAACTTATTTATCTGCCTATCTTTAATATTTTTTATATTGTTTAATGTCTTTTATACTGCATCTCAACACTATTTTTTGTTTGTCTAACTAATCCTATCAAATGCTATTGTTGTTTAATCCATCAATCCTCGTGGGATCGACCCTTACTCACGTAAGGTATTACTTGGTACGACCCGGTGCACTTACCGGTTAGTAAGTGTGGTTGTAAATTACCGCACCAATAACCAAATTATTCAGTTGTTCAAATGCATGGACAAGAATAAAGTGATTGGCATTATGAGTGTATTATTTAGGGGGGCTTACTGGAGACTTGTCTTACACAGCACTATTCTCAGCCAAACTTTCAGTCTGTGTCTGGCTTTGATCCTATGCAACATAGATCCAGCAAGAAAACAACATGGACAAATTAGTCCTTAAAAAAAAGTTATAATGACATCGTAACCACTGACAAAATTTAAAATGTACAGATTGATCCTAAAGCATAGCAAGGATACCTCTGGTTGAGGGGCTGATTGTGAAAGAGGAAGCAGCACCAAGGCTTGTGTGTTTTCATCAGTCTTCTTAGCTATTTTCTTTTTTGGTTTCCAGTTTGGGTTGCTTGGTGCTCCCTTACAGGTCTTATAGTTATGGCCTTTCTCATTGCACTTGCTGCATGTCACTTGAAAGCTTCTCTTAAGCTTGTCACCCTGAATATGAGCCTCAGCAGGATCCTTGTTGCGATTGTGTACCTTAGGCCTCCCAATATGTCGCTTGATGGGTCGTGGAGCAGGCCTCAACTGGTCAGCGGTTATCCAAAATTTCTCACTTGGAACTGGTTTTATGCAATGTGCATATGTCTTGTGAATAGATTCCATACATAACCAGGGATGCACATAATCATCTACCTGGTCATGCCTCTTTCTAATTGCAGCAATACCGTGAATGCATGGCATGTCTGAATCAAAATCACATAACATATTACCTAGTATTATATTAGATCAGCCTTAAAATCATTCAAAACATATTACCTAGCATTATATTAGATCAGCCTTAAAGAAAATCATTCAAAATTAAAGATATACCGGTCAATTGCCAAACATTGCATGAACAAGTGTGTTTGATCAAATCCACATCTACTTTGGTCTGCTTTCTACTAACTTGAAATCTTTTTCGTTCGTTATCTCCCACCCACTCAGCAATCCACCTGCTGCTGGGTTTTATCCGCCTCTACAACCTTTTCTCCTGAACGGGTGCAAGCTTTCCACTATGGTGCTCTAACAGCCTAATATGCTTGGTCATTCTCCGTATTAGGTAGCACCTAATTTCCTCACACATAGTCAAAACTGGCTTCATTATGTACTTAACCACTTTTGCATTAAATACTTCGCACATGTTGTTAGTTAGGTTATCCACCTTGGGGCCATGACTGAAAAAAGCCTTAACCCAAGTAGCTGGTTCAAACCTCATCAGATACTCCCATGCCACCTTATTCACCCCCTTCAGCTTCTCCATGGTCTCTTTGAACTCTGGTTCAGTGGTGCACCTAGCACAGTCCTATACTATGTCTCTAATGTGCATATCTTTGAACCTATTTATGAAGTTGTTTCACATGTACATGACACAATTCCGATGATATGCTCTCGGCATTACCTCCTTTAAGGCTGGTAGTAGACCCTGCCAACATATAATATTGTAAACACATATATGCATCAGTTTAAATTGCATTCACTAATATACAATAACTTTAATTGCAAACACATATATGCAGTATTCAAAATTTTATACACTACTATGCAGTAATATCCATTTCAAACACATACATGCACTAAATTCTATTTCAAATACATACATGCAGTGATTTAATATACTACACTAATATGCAGAAATTTAATTTCTAACACATACATGCATTATATTAATATCCTACACTAATATGCAGTAATTTAACATGCTACACTAATATGCAGTAATGTAGAAGTCTAACCTTTTGTTGGTCGGACATAAAGTTCTAACCTTTTTTTCTCATCCTATCATCTTCCTCATCAACACTGAAACAGTCCTCATCTGAAATAGTCTCCGAGTCAGTCGGAGGAGGTTTATACATTTCATCCTCCTCACTTTCTTTCCCATCATCAGCTTCTATGGATGGTGATAGTTGGAGCTTTCTCATGATGCTATCCACATCAATAGGGTCATCAAACTCTTCCACCCCTGCTTCTGCTGCAACACCTTCTTCCACTATCTGTGGCTCATCAACGGGATGGTCGAAGTAAATGTAGAATTTATCCGTGGTTAAATTCTTCATCTTGTTCTCTCGAAGTTCATTGATGCTTGCATCTCCTCTCAGAATGTGCAGTCCAGCCTCAAGATCACTGCTAGTTGGGTCAAACCAATACACTGCCCTATATGATGCATACCCCAAACCCTTGAATAATGTTACCAAATCTCCAAAATTCATGAAGTCTAAGTCCATCTTCGAAAATTTTTCAACTTTTCCACCAATATACTCAAGAGTTCCACTGGGTTTTCTACCAAAACGGCCTCCGTGGTGAAAAATAGGTACCACATACATATCATCCATCTGCATTATCCACAAGTATATAAATCAGAGATTAAACTCTATCTAATCAGAATTTCGAAATCAGTTAACTTCACATACCTTTTCCTCATTCTTTTACCCCAAAACAAAAAAAAACATGTAGTCCCCCCATATCCCAACCCCATGCATTCTCAATTAAACAACATACATACTCTTCATTATCACCCTTACCTCTGTAGATGATGGCAGCTTCTTCTCCATGCAAAGCTTGCCGTAACCTTCAACAACAATCACGTCGACTGACCACACCACCCCTTTCAACTGTAGAAAGTCGTTCTTTTTTTACAGGGAGAAGGGCGTTCCTGTTCTGATAGGGTTTTCTGTAATATGTGGAGTAACTCTTGGGTGTTATGGGGATTGCGAAGCTTCAAATATGGGGGATGGTGGAAACGGCGTCGTTTTGCACATAAGAGACGAATTTGTCCACTAAGATTTTGTCCCAATCCACTTCAGCAAGTGTAACGACCACGTCATTCACTACCCCTCTATGTCAGTTGGCTCCGTTGCCGTTTTTGGCCCAAAACAGACGGAAGGGTATAATTGTCGGCCGTTTTAAAACGTGGGGGATCGAAATATATTTTTCAATCTTAAGGGACGAAAATGTCCACGTTTTAAAAGGTCAGGGACCTATTTGTCTTTTACTCAATAAAAAATGATTGATTAAAAATATCTAAGATCCATATTCTCTAGATAATAATATGAAGATTGCAATAGATAATAAAAAACAGAAGATAATAAAAAACAGAGGTTTGCAGTAATGATTTTTCAATTTTTACACTGCGAAAAGTTCTATTTTTTTATTATTGAGAATTCTAGGCATCGATTAATATATACATTCAAACATTTTTGTAAAGAGGAATATATAAATAAGAAAAAAATTTATAAAATAAAATAATGCATGTTAATTAATAATAATATTAATTAAGTTGTCGAAAAATCACTTTAAGGTGTCTTAAATATCTGAATGAAAAAGGTAACATCTCTTCCATTGATTGTTTTGATAGACTAAAGACTATTTTTTTTATAAGTTGGTCTAGGAACTAGGATCAGTCCCAAGTTACACATGGAAAAATATCTTGAGATCCACTGGGTTCTAGAAGGGGTAGGATTACAAAAAATTGGGAATGGCTAAAGTACCAAAACTTGATGTGCTCATGGTTAAAATCTATATCATAAAAGTGTATTATAGAATTGAATTAGCTATTTGATTCACTTAAAACTTATAAGTATGAGCATGATGCTATCTTGGAAGAGATTACTCAAAAGACAAGGTCTTTGACCCTGTAATCAAAAGGAAAAAGGCTTTGCTAGTAAAGAATGAATATGAGAAAGAACTCTCAGATGATGAGTCAGGAGGAGAAAGATGAGCTTCCATGTTTAGAGTGCCAAAAAAGATCCAACTTAAACAGTGTAGAGGCAACCTTGTCAGAGGTAACAAGAAATGGAAGAGAAAAGTGGAAGATGTCGTCAACTACATTTGTGGGACAAAGGACACATCAAACCTAAGTGTCCTAAGTTGGTTAAAACTCTAAAAAACAACAAGAAAAGCTTCAAAAAGAAGGTTGTGGCTACCACTCTTAGTGACTTAGATAAAGAATATGAGAATGATGGAGATCCTGATGATATCGCCAACATGTCTTTTATATGGTTGACAATGATTCAGACCAGGAGGTAATGACTTCTGAACCTGGTCTTTCTTTTCTAGAACTTGAGATCATGTACGAAGAGCTTTTGGAGAATTCTCAAATGTTGTCCAATGCATATCTTAAAATAAAGAAAGTTGAAAATTCTAAAACATTTAACATATGAGACCTTAGAACCAGATCTAAGGATTGTTAGAAGGTAAATGAAACCTTGAAAAAGGAAGACAAATCAGTGCTTTCAAAAGTAACTATTTTTAAAGAGGAACACTCAAATTTAAAAGCTATCAATGAGTGTATCAAGAGAGAGTTATATTATTTTAAGTCTTAGAAGAAAGAATCTCAAAAGGCAGAGCCTTAAAAGATAGAACTTCATATTGAAAAAATTCACAAGCTATCCCATAAAGATAATCAAACTAAAGAAATGGAGATACTAGAGACCATACCTTTTTATGTTTGGGTTGGTGTATGTAAAGAATGCATATTTTGTTGCATCTATTGAAAACTTAAACATGACATAAAACAATATCATTAATTTAAGAGATAACATAATGACAATCCAAGAAGAAACCTCGTAGGAAACCTCAGAAAGAGGACCCTATGAAACTATAGAGGAGAGCTCATAAGAAACCTTAGAATAAGGGTTCTAAAAAACCTCAGAAACAAGTTTCATAGACTAAAAAATGATGTAAGACTGTCTGGGTTCCTAAGCCTAAGGTTTCTGTTAATGTAAGTATGTCTAAACTCTCAAACATCCAAAAGACAGAAAAGGTATATGGATAACAGATGTTTTAAGCCAATATTTTTTGTATAGGTAATGTGGATAAGAATGATCTAACTCATAATCTGCTAAGTGTTAGTCAATTGTGTGATAAAGATTATAGAATTATTTTTATGACCAATGTGAGATCATCAACAAAACAAATAGTTCTAGTGCTATGATTGCTAAAAGGATAAGTAATAATATGTGTTATACCTTGAGTATCTTATAAATCAGAATATAGGATTATTGTTTTCAACCATTGATAGCAAATGATTGTGGCATAAGAAGTTTAGTCATGCTCACATGAAACTCATTTCTAAGTTATTTTAGAAAGAGTTGGTAAGAGATTTTTCCAAAATCTCATATGAGAAAAATTCTACATGTGATTATTGTAAGAAGAAAAAATAGACCTAGGCCTCATTTAAGAGTATCAATACAATGAATACCTTTATGTGTCTTGAGCTCCTTCATCTTGATCTACTTGGTCCTATCCAAACAGTAAATATTAGTAAAAATTAAGTATTTGTAATTATTGATGATTTTTCAAAATTTACATTGATTATTTGCTTGTTTCATAAGGATGAGGCCTTTGAAAAGTTTGTAGAGTTTATTAAGAAAGTTTAAAATGGAAAAAGGCTTATAATCTCTACCATTAGATCTAATCATAGTCGTGAGTTTGTAAACTAATATTTTAAAATATTTTTTTAAAGAACTTAGCATTTTTAATAACTTCTCGTACTCCTATAACTCCTCAACAAAATGTAGTATTAGAAAGAAAAAAAGAAGTTTACAAAAAAAATATAAGAATATTTTTAAAAGCTAATTTACTAAAAGCATCCTTGGCCGAAGCAGTAAATACAACTTGTTATATTCAAAATAAGGTCGTCATAAGAATAATCCTTAAACTAACCTTTTATGAGTTGCAAGGCTTTTCTATTAGTTGCAAGCTTAGAAGCGATAAGAATCTAGCTTGTTTTTGTTCCTCTTAGAAGATCACATTGTATCAAATAGATGTGAAGTTAGCTTTCTTAATGGTTTCGTATCTGAGGAGATCTATGTGAGATAGCCACTTGGGTTTAAGGATAAAAGTATCCAAATCATGTGCTAAAGTCGGCAAAAGCTTTATATGATCTTAAATAAGTTCCAAGAGCTTGGTGTAATCATTTGAGTTCCTTCTTATATCAGAACAGGTTCAAGAGAGGCAATCTTGATACAATTTTGTTTACTCTCCATCAAAATAATTCTAGTTGTTGATATCTATATTGATGACATTAACTCTGTATTGATACAATTTTGCTAATTGAACTTATGTGAAATGCTACCAATCACCCTTGAATTATAAGCTTAAACTCTTCAATAATTAATGTATGATTCTTTATTTGTTTGAAGACAAGTAATGTCTCAAGTTTGGTATTGTGATCTATAAACATCTTTTAGTAGTTTTCATACTTAATTATCTTAGTAAAATAGTAATTTCTCTCCAAAACTCCTTATACTTTAGTCAAATATTCTTTGAATGCTTTATATTATGTTTTGTAGAAGAGCATTGAAGATTGTTGGGAAAACAAAGAGATGAAGAATAAAGAGGAGGCTATCCAAGCAAAGCAACCACTTCCAGAGAACTTTCAAGCTTGGCGTGCCATATTGCACCACGCCACCACATGCCAACTTCTCTTCACCATGAGCGTGCAAGGGCGTGTCATGGCGTGTGCACGCTGGGCCATTGTCCAGAGAGTCACAATGGAGAAGCAACAAGGGCGTGCCATACTAGGAAACGCCACCACATGCCAAGCCAAGCAAGGAAGCACTCCCAGGGAAAGAACCTTCGAAGGCGTGCCACACTAGAAAACATCAGGGCATGCCAACCTCTTCCTCCTTTAAGAAGCTCGAAGGCATGCCACACCAGCAAATGCCAAAGCATGCCAGCTGTAACACTCCATTATCCTAAGCCTTACCTCTAGCCGTAAAGCGAAGGATAACAAAGAGTCACGATAGTTCTAAAGCTCATACAGTAATAATAGTAGAAGAAAATATTAATACTAGAAACCCGATGAAGTAATAAAGTCCAAAATCGCATAAAGCAGATTTACAAAGCGTGAAGCGTTCACACACGATAACGAAAAACATAAAGGCACAAGATACAACATGAGACTTAATATAATAATAGTCAAGATATATATATATATATATATATAAGTATGATAAACAAAAGAACTCTAGTCATAGCCCGCAGAGTTTAGGCCGACTAGTTACATACAGAAAATACAGAGTTTTTAAGTTAAAACAGCTTATACAACTTATCTCTCAAAGTAAGCCTCTAAGGCAACAGAGTTTAATAACAAAAGTGAGAGAACTACAACATAATAACCAAACCACAAAGATAACATAAGATCCTCTGCTCTGCAACCATCTGCAAATTCACTAAGGTGGGTTGCGACCTACATCTGAAAAACAACAATAACATATGGTATAAGAGCCGGAGGTTCTCAGTATAGTAACAGTGTCCAATATATAAGATATAAGGTTTCGGGAAATCAAAGGCAATCCTAGAACTTCACATCAACAGATATTCAAGCTTAACAAAATAAATAACTTAAACCAAGCACCATAAACATGGTTATCTAAACTTAGGGGAGATTTCTATCTAATACTAATCACACCGCTGTATCCCACAGCCTTCGCCAACCTAACCTCCGTGTGATCCCGTCACCACCGACTCCCGATCCTCCTCTACGACAGTAAGACACATTTAATGCAAACAAGTAAAGCACAGTTAATATTCAAGTATAACAGAAAAATCAACTAGCATATAGACATGTTATTCAAATAGGCATACTCAAGTAATAAAAGTAAACAAGCAGGTAGAAGATGCATATGATAAATGTCTATCCTATTTGGCTCGTGATATCACTTGTCAGTTCAAAATGTCAACCTGACACATCCCCGGGATATCGCCTTTCTACCATGACTAGGATATAGTGCCCTGCTCACTATTTCTAGTACCCAGCACTTTATCTTGCGTCCCGTGAGTTATAGTGCCCAACACACTCTTTCGAGTTATAGTGTCTGAGTTCACTCTGGCAGCATAAAGGTTATGTGAGCGGGAGACTGCCACAGCCCTCACATTTCAACGTAGGCAGGAGACTGCCTCGGCCCCTACGCCGGCACCGCTACCTCAGACAAGCGGGAGACTGCCACAGCCCTTGCCCGAGGCACGTAGCGACTTGCCAATCAGGACAATTCAGTATTCCTCAAGTTTACTAATCTCAGATCCATCTCAACTCATTCTCAAGTTCCAATCTCATCATCCATCATCACTACCTCAAGTTTTTCATCAACCCGACTCCTCGTTAGTTCACAAGACAAAACCACCCAACTAACATACCAAACCTAAGTCTCCGTCTTGTAAAACTCATATATAAATCCATTAGACTCAAACATAAACCCATCTATACTAGTTTAGGGCCTAATTATTAACCATAAGTCTTAAAGAGAAGTTAAAGAAGTCTGGAAAGTTAGAGAACCCTTAAAACTAAAGAAAAACACATTTTCAACAAAACAGGGGTTGTGTGTACGTACACCCCTATCGTGCGTACACACACGTTGAAAAAGGTACGTCCGCGTACGCATACACGAAAATTAGGTCATTTCAGATATGCATACCTGGGCTGCGTACGCAGGAGTGCTGGACAGAGGCCACCATCTGCGTATGAGGCATGGGTCCGCGTACGCAGGTGATCAGAATCCAAAAAAGTTAAGTTACAGAAATTTCAATTTTAGACCCCAAACTTTAAACGTTCATAACTTCCTCTACAAAAATCAATTTTCCTCAAACTTTATATCAATTTAAAGCTCTTTAAATCATATTTAATTTAAAATAATTTCTAACCAATTTTAAAAGCTGTGGCTCAAGTTATGATCCACCAAAATTCATCAAAAATAATTTTTTACCAAAGGAGATAATTCTCAAATTTTCTAAAACTTCCAAACCCATCCAACTCAAACATACTCAAAACAATCCCAAAATCATTATATACACTCTTCAAACATTTATCAATCACCTAACTATCAAAATCTCTCAATACTCCCCTCCTTCAACTTCAATTCCTCCTAAATTCACACCAAAATTCCTCAATCATCCATTCTCAACAAGAACCACAACAACCAATAATCCATATCATCATCAAGAATCATCATCTACCAACTTATATATACTTATCATCATATTCATACTCATATAACTTCCATCTAAACCACAATCAAACATAGCATTTATATATAATTAATCATACAACCACATTATTCAAACCTATCTTAAAGGCCACTAGCCTAAATTTCATGAAATATTATATACTACATAAAAAAAACTGAAATCATACCTTGGCTGATTACTCTCCACGTACAAAACCACTTCACAACAAGCTTTCAAGCCTTCACTCAACACCAAACAACATCAAGAACACTCTATATCATGAAAAACAACAAGAATCAAAGTTAGGATTTATGACATTCAACTAAACAAGGATTTAGTGATATCTTACCTTGTCCAACGAGTTTTAAGATAAAACCCACTACTCACCCAAGTTAGATTACATCTAACCAACAAGAACACAAAGAAACTTAACAACCCAAAGAGCCATTTTCGAAAATAACATAGGGCAGAGAAAATGGGAAAAAAGGAGTGAGTTTCTTACCACTTTGTTTAGATAAAAATGAAGAGCTTGACGAGAGCTTTGCGTGGCCGCAAATGGCTCGTCAATCGAAGCTCCGTAACTTAAGATATGGCCAAAAGAAGGAGGAGATGAATAGTGCTCTTCTTCTTCCTCTCTTCTCTCAAAACCAACGCTCCTCTCTTTGTGTGTGTGCTGAAAGCTCATTGAAATATGCTTTTATATGTTGGGCTTTTGCCCAACTTGGACCTGGTCCAACCGCGTAGCATTTTTGGTTCGTTTGGCCCAACTTTGGGCCAAAACCTTTAGAATAAGCGCCTGATTTGCTATTTGAAAAACTCATCTAAGGTTTTCTACTGTTTTATTCTCTCTGACACAGTATTAGACAGACTTAAGCTGGTACTGCCAGCTAATTTATCGGTACGCATTTTTACGCGAAAATTTTCAAAAGAGAACATTTTTTCACTCAGAAAAATCCACTGAATCCGAATCTCACATTTGTATTTAAAAAAACATTTTTATATTTTTGAACTTATTCCAAACAATTAAATTATTCTATTCTACTTAAGCGATTTTTCATGAAAACTCCGGTTCTTACACCATCTCCTCTCTTAGCTAACAACTATCGAAGGCATGTCACACTGCTACATGCCCTCACACGCCAGCCTCTTCTCTCTTCATGGGCGTGTAATGGCATGTTTTGGCGTGTGCACGCTGGTCCATTTTTCAGGAGAGCACTCCAAAGTCCACATCGAAGGCATGTCACACTGCAAAACGCCATCACACGCTAGCCTTATCATTCTTCATGGGCATGTAGTGGTGTGTCTAGGTGTGCAAACATTGGGCCAAAACCCAGGGATCCCCAAGAAGGCCACAACAAGAGCATGCCACATTGCACCAGGCCCTCCACACGCCAAGCCTAGCAAGCCTCTCAAGTGCCACGTTGAACCACGCCATGCTCACACCCACTCTTTTATCTTTGGGCCAAGTTCCAAGACTTCAAAAGAGCCTTGAAGTGCCATGCTAATTCATCTAAATATATCACAACTTCACCCAGACACAAGATTAAATATCAAGCCCATAAGATTGAGGAGAGAAATCACTAAGCTATGAATTTTAATCACAAAGAGAGCCGAAGATTAATTAGAAAGATGATTTGATTTTGTATGATTATGTTTTTTTTTTAATTCAACTTTTAGGTTTTATTAGAGGGAGATATAAAAAGTCCCCAAAAACTTTGGAACTTGACTTTTTGACCCTCAGTTAGTTTTGAATCCTTACTTTTCTCTTTTCACTATGAGTCACTAATCTCTTAAGTTAAGGTTAGGAGCTCTATTGATTCTAATAAATTGATGTTATTACATTTTTATCTTTGATTATTGCATTGATTCTTCTTAAGAAGTAAGTTTTCATTCTTTATTACAAGGGTTTTAGCATATTAGAAAATAGTTTTAATCTAAATTGAGTCCTATACTCACCTTAAAAAAGTTGTTTGTTAGGATTAAGTTTAAAAACTTCTCTCAATTCTATGGGTTTTGAAACTAGCTTGATAAATGATATCAAATTAACTAGGTTTAATTCTCAAGAATTGTGTGGCTCCTAAATTAGATATTGTGCTTAATCTCTCATCATAACAAATAGTTTAAGGAATTAAAAGTTTGCTAAGTTAAGAAAAATTGAATTTTCAAGGAATTGAGATTCCATAATTATGATTTGCCGTAAAGATATCATTGCATGATTAAAGTAGATAGTGAGAGTATTTGTTCTGAAGTTGATATACCTTTGAAACCTTAACGTTTTAATCATATCACTTCTACTCATTTACTGTTAGCTTTATTTACATTGTTATTTTAGTATTCAAATCACCTCAATTCAAGTTTTTAATTGTTTGACTAGAATAATCAATTAATCATTACTTGCTTAGTCCATTAGGTAGCGTTTGGTGGAGAGATAGAGACGAAAAGACTGAGATTGAGAGACAGAGATTAAGAGATAGAGATTGAAATAAATTTCAGTATTCTGTTTGGTGCAAAGTGGGAGACAGAAACTAAAACAAGAATAAAACTCTAATTTAATTTGCACAAAGAGTAAAATTAGAATTAATTAATTAAAATGAGGGTATTTTAGGTATAAAATATTATTAAAGTTTCAGTCTCCATCTCTAAAAAATTTAGTCCCATGTGTCCCTACTTTTTGGAGGTACTGAAATACTAAAATTTTAGGGATAGAGACAGAAATTTTAGTACCAATCTCTAAACCAACAAACATGATACTGAGTTTCAGTCTCCCAGTCTCTATCTCAGTACCTCAAAACAAACGTTACCTTAATTCTCGTGGGAACAATACTCATCCACTATGGTATTATTTAATATGATTCGATGCACTTACTGAGTTGTGGTATTGAACAATTCCGCATCAGCTATGCACTTCTAAGATATGGCAAATTAATGCAATTGCTTTTGATACTTCAAGATCACTTCTAAGATTATATATAGGTTCTGTAGTTTTTCTCAGGTTTAGTTATATCTAGTTTTCTTTGATTATTTAAAGGAAAATATTTTTTTTGAAAGAAAAAGTTCAACACTCAAGTGGAGCAAAGTAAGATAAAGACAAAAACTATAAAAGATAAACAATTCTTATAATATCATTCCGTAGCACATGAAAATGATTGATTCATGCAGTCTCTAATCCCTATTGTCTTGCTGTAAAAAATGACATCGTTTCTGCATAATCAAATAATCTATATAACTAAAAAGAACCCAATTAGCCAATACTTACGCGTCTCTTTTCTTATCAGTGCAGATCTCCAATTTTTAAAGTGCTTTTTTAAAATACCAGAAATAATTCACTCTTGTCCAAACACCGAAATCCAAAATACTTGAACAATTAGATAAAAATAGGTAATTTTTAAAATTATATTTATACTTGTTGATAATTAAAATCCTATCCGAGATGCAAGTGGAGATAACAAATTTACCCTTCTCAAATCTTATATAATTTTAGTTTGCAATTAATTACTTAAAGAAATATGCTCTAATGCTTTCGAAACTGAGCAAACCATTTGTAGATTTACCATGAATTTATAACACGCAGTGGAAGAAAAAAAGATAATCCTTAAAATTTATTTTGTGCTTAAATTTTATTCTAAAAATAATACATAGATCAGATCTAAATACTTTTAAATGCTTTAGTAAAAATCACTTTCTCCTTCGATGGTATGAAGGCACTATATGTATCCACACTAAGACTAACATTTGCTGTCAACTCTTTGACCAATGGACATCTGATCTAAATTGAGAAACCTCTTACAACTCTTTGCACGCTTTGTCCAAGAATTAGGTTCACATACGTTTATGTGTGTAGAGGTAAAGGAATAAAACCCTTGTATTTTATTCTCATCTCATTTCTCTACTCTTAGCATACATATATATATCATGAGATTTGTTATTAATTTTAAATTTGAATCTCAATTCAAATTTGAATCATATCTTACTATTTTAAACTTGAATCTTTCAAATTTATGAATCATATCATAACTCAATTTGAAACAGAATCAGTTAGGATCTCATCCAAATTTAGAATTTAAGTTTAAAAATAGAACAACTAATTATTCTCAAATCTCATTTAATATTCTCAATTATTATATTATTATTATATTCTTGGTGCTAGCAAAGAATATAATAATATTCTATTTGAATTAATATAATTATTTATTTGATCAAATCAAAATAATAATTAAATAATTCTACAACAAAGATTAAAACACTCGTTAGTTGTGATCCATAGGTTTAATATTAAGCGGGTAGTAAATTAGTCATACTAAATTTACTAATCAAGGTTGGCATCTAGCAACACTCCTCAACGACCCGATAGTTTGAAGTAATTTATTTTTACTAAGAACCTCAAAAGAACAAAGTATAATTCCTTCCATCTTTCTAGCCCTTGGTTAACCTTTAGAGTATGGTTTAATTGTCAAACTCTAACTTGTTACCATTATTATAATGAACTGTGAATGACCTAAGAAACTCATTTCTTCATTCATTCAATCCCCTTGACCAAGGTTTTATTCATCTCAATCATTATAATCATAGAGCTCAAACTATTTATTGAGAGTTGACGAATTCCTTATTGACTAATCATTAATTCCACAAGTATTTAAATCATACCCAATATCTATTCAACTAGCACCCTAGGATATTAGGTGTCCGGAATCAAAGTATAATAAATATATTGTTAATTACTATGGTAGTCGCAGGTCAAAGGAAACTCTATCACCATATTCATCTTGAGATATCCTATTGACAAATATGCGGTAATTATAACCATTAAGAATTCTCAAATTGAGTTAGTTCAATGGTCATATCTCTATATGCACCATCTATATATATAATTTAATAAATGAGAATTATTAATATTCATCCAATGAAAACCATTATATATATATATATATTGATCTTTTCGGATTATTAATGTCCTTTTTTTAATAATCCTATGACCAAGAACACTTTAGATTAAATTATAAAAGATTCATCTCTCAATATTGTGATTACTATCACAATGATAAATCTCTAAATTTAAACAATGACATTATTTATATTAATATTTTAATATAATAACAATAACAAATTATTTGACACGTAATTAATTGAATTGTAGTCATACTACTTATTTTCAACATCATTAGTAGTGATGAATTAATTGAATTTTAAGATTATATATATTATTTGTTAATTCATTAAAATTCAATGAGATGTGGAGCTAACACAAATTTGTTCCAAGTTATATTTTTATGTCTTTTTAATCTACTAAGAAAAGATTTAAAAAAATATGAACTTAAATTCCTTTCATACATAAATAAAAAAGTGAGTCAAATAAAAAATGTTGATAATTTCTAAATATCATTAAAAGTGAGTGTCAACATAATTTTTTATTTTATTTAAAAAGAATATAATTATGAAGTAAATAACTAAATAGCATAGAGTTTGTGAAACCAGAAGGAAAAATTCTGATAACTTTAGAATACTACTAGTTTAAATTGCATTATCACAATTAAAATGTTTGATAAATACATATATCTCATTTGTTAATTTCCTTTTTTATTATTATGTAGCATATACATACTTGCTGCTACGTATTGTAAATTATTACTGTTAGTTTCTGAAAAAGAAAAAAGAACTTAATATTAAATTTCTTATCATAGTTTGATATAATAAAATTTACAAATATTGATATAAAAACTTTTCATTCAAGAAAAAACACAACAATATAAATAATGAATATAATATTTATTTAATTTAATATTATTAGAAATAATAAATTTGATATATTAAAATTATTGTACTTAATAAATTATTAACTTAAGTGAAAAATTGAAGAATTAACTACTAAATCGGTATTCAAAAAATTCAAATGCCCATAAAAAAATTTTTAAAAGATGTTTTTAACAAAACAGTCCGTGAATTGATTTGAAAATGTGACAAAATGATTAATAAATATTATTTTTTTATAAATGACAAAAACAAATTTCGTGTTTAGCAACGACTTATCTATTTAATTCGAATTTTTGTGAAAATATTTGAATAAATATTCAAAAGATACACACAAAAATTCGGAGCAAATATTTTATCTTTAGATTTTTTTATTTTTCAAAAAAAAATTGGCCATTCAAAATAAAATTTTTAAAAGAATTTACTTGATATAAAATTATCAAATTTTGAGGATAAAAATATCTTATTTTTCTAATAATATTTGCAAAAAAATTGCATCAAAAAATAATCTCTAGTGTCTTTTTTTATAATATATATATATTTACTATCTAATTTTTTCGTCACATTTTTAAATTTTTCTGAGATATTTTATCATTAACATTTTAGAGTTATTTTTGTTAGCAACATAAATTTTGTATTATTATTTTAGTAATTTACTTTTTTTTTGTGACTATTTTAGTAATTTACTTAAAATAAAAAGAAGGATATTTTAGAATGATTGAACAAGATTACATGAATTAAAATGTGACAATAGGCCTAGAATATTGACAATAGCCTCTCTCCCGAATTAAAAGTTGGAGTAGATATTTAAATTAGTTTTTAAAAAATATTAGATCAGACAATTAGATCAGACATTTTAAGTTTTAATAATTTTTTATTTTCTAAAAATAATTGAAAATTATTTTCATTAGAAAATTAATTTTTTGTCACTTTTAGTCAAATTTTTAATATATATATATATATATATATATATATATATATATATATTAGACTAAAAAATTTCTAATAAATTTTATTATAAGACAATAATTTATTAAAAAATACATTTTAAAATAAATTAGTTCCTATAAAAACAACGAAAGAACCAATATGTTTGATAAAAATAATTCTCAAGGATTTAAAAAAAATAAAAATTTATTAAAAATTAAAATATTTAATCTGTAATTTGTTGAGATTAATTTTACATATTTATTTTAAAAGTTATCATTTTAAAATAAACTCCTATTTAAGTGAATTAGTTTTAAGGCTAAACACGTAAATGCAAATAAAATATCAAAGAATTGATATTCTTAATCGTTATCACTAAATTCAAGAGTTTATTATCTGTTTTTTTAAATATTTTTTTAATAGATTTAAAAAATAAAAATTACCCTTATTTTGAGGAGAATTGAGTAGAATTTGCACTTTTTATTTGTTATATTAAAAATACTATTTGTATATTAAAATTAGTCATTAAAATCAACTACCAATGTATTTATGTATAAATACATATATGTTTTAATTTATTTTCATGCGTATTTATATTCTAACATATATTTTATACTGATTGACTTTAATGGCTGATTTTAGTGTACACATAGCATAACTCTTGTTATATTATGATCGATAATATTTTTTTTTTTTGAATTATGGACGACTAGGATTTAATTTTAAATGTAAGACGTTTAATTTGGAATATAGAAATCAGATCCTCTAATTTTTTAGAGATACAAAAAATCGAACTCTAAAATTTTTAGAGTACAAAAATCGAATCTTTCGATTTTTAAAATTAGACCTTCCCATATCTAGAACTTTTTCTTTTTAATATTGTATTACTAGAAGTGAAATCCTTCATCATGAACCAAACTATGTGTTGAGCACAACTATGGCCATTTACAAAACGTCAGTGACGTTTTGTGTTTCTTCAATTAAAATAATATTTTTTTAACAAAACGTCAATGACGTTTTGTGTTTTAATAATTAAAATAATATTTTTTATTACAAAACGTCAGCGACGTTTTGTTCTTTCATGATTAAAAAATTTTTTTTATCGTAAAACGTCAACGACGTTTTGTGTTACTACCATAACCGTGTAGAACACCAAAATGATCAAATATTTTTGTATTTCACATTAAAATTATTCATATATAAAAATTTTAGCCCCCATATCTACTTCAAAAATAATAAAAAAAATTAAAATTCAAAAATTAGAACCAGTAATTTCTATACCTTCCAAAATTTTAAAAAATATTCAAAATTACAACCTTAAACTATATCACTTATCACCAATGTCACATCAAACAAAAGAAAAAAAAAAAAAAAAGAGCCTAGAATTTGCTTCTTAGAACTTAGAAGTTGGGAACCGTTGGTTTTATCCAAAGGCAGTGACCGGTTGATGCCCTTTGATAGAGTAGACACCTTTACATGCCACTACCACACCTTTTGAAAGGGACACCCCTCACAGCTTTTTCTAATATCTCTCTCTCTTTTATGTTTTATCTCTGGCTGTCGTTATTGCTTCACTTAAAAGATACAACACCATATCATACATGTCTAAATTTACTTCCTCACCAAAACCACCTTTCTGCTTAGTTTGCAAAATTACTGTAGATTGCATCTGAGAGGGCCTCCCTTTTCTTGCTTTTTGCGGAACAACATTGCGTGCTTATGCTTTTGCATGGTTGTCCTTTCCCTTACCGTAAAAAAGATCGTTGTCCTTTCCCTTCAAAACTTGAAATTACTTTTATAACCTACTCATTAGGAGCTAAAAGCTCAAAACCAAAAAAAGATACTTGTAATTCTTGAAGGGGAAGAGAGTCACTGAGTCTAGACGATATTATGGTTCCTAAAGATATTTAATTCTTTTTTAGCATAAATATAAAAGTTTAATTAATATGTATCATAAAAATACATAAAAAGATTAGGAAAAGTAGAACCGCACATGAATCGGATAATATCCGCATATTCGCAGTAATTATCGGCATCTGATCTGAATTTTGTGGATATTATCCGATCCGCAGAGCCATCGGATCAAATCCGATCCGATCCACACTGTGGTAGGATCAGATTGCGGATTTGGCAGTGATATCCATGGATCTGATCCGCAAATCCGCATATCCGCACATCACATATAAATAGCATAGTTTAAAAAAATAAACCCTAATGTGATATGAATTTTAGTGTGTTATTTTATGAATTTTATGATATCTTATTTTTTATTTTTTATGTTGTACTTCGATTTAGAATAATTAAACTTAAATCTTGTGTTATTATTTTTTCTTTTGTTATTCAAGAGAACTTTTATTGATAATATTTTAGAATTAAATATGTTTAAACAGGTGAAAAGTGAATTTCTTTTTGTAAAAATAGCCAAATGAAATTTGAAAACATTTTTTTTAATTATGCGGATATACTCGATATCCGATCCGATCCGCATACTTGCGGATCGGATCGGATTGGATCCGACCTGAAAAATTGCTAATATCGTATCCGATTCGATCCGATGAGTGCAGTGCGGATCGGATAGAATTTTAGGCTATATCCGATCCGATCCGATCCCCCTAAGGAAAAGTATAGGTAACCAACAATTTTTTTGAACAATGTGTGAACAATGTGAATTAAGAGGATTAAAAGAGTAAATTTAATTAATAGCATTAAATTAGGGTGTAGTGTATTTTTATTTGATTGGTGGTTGTTCATGTTGTTCAAAATAGTCATTATTTATCTAGTATTCCCCAAAAGATTATTATTATTAAAATAAGAAAAAGTCTAGCTAGGATAGTAAACGATTTTTTTTAATAAATCTATTTTTCAACTAATTAGCTCTAAGTTGACTACACTCCTAATTAATTCTCTAGCGAAATCGTTAAAATAAATACAATAAAAATTAATTTTTTTATATCTTTTTAAAAATTTTTTAATTAATAATTTTACCATATATCCTAAAAACATGTTATTTTAAATATAATATACAATGCTTTATAAACATTCCATAGAAATTACTATAAGTTTGTATTTTATTTTTTGAGAAATTTAATTATGCAATTCACATATAAAATCAAATTTTGTTTGACTGCAAGAATTTAGATACTATTTTTAAAAGTCTATATTTCTTATAAAAAGTTCATAGAATATTAAAATTTTGTAATCCATTTTAAAGAAAAAGAAATGGATTGTGGCTTCCCGCCTTCCCCTGTCAGTCTTCCTTGCAAACCGTGTGTAGTCCATTCCTATTTCTACACCCCAATCTAGAGATAGTTTTAAAACAAAGTAAACAGTATGTGCATAATTGAATTTTTATTCAGAGAACAATTGTTTATTAAATTACCAAAAAAAATATTTAAAAATTGTTTATAGTTATTTTTATATTAATTTTTTTCCTAAAAATTCCATATCATTCATGAATAAAATTAATACATTAGTAGATTATGGGTTGTCAACCCCACTTAGAAGCCATGAAAACTTGATCTTGCTAAGAGTGGCAAATGGGTCGCGATTCTTCGGCTCAACTCACTTAACTCGTCAAAAAAGATAAATTTGGACTAGAATGTTGAGCTTGTCAAAAATATAAAGCCTTTAAATTTGCATTGTTTATCTCGTGGGTTTTGGCGGGAGACTGTTTTTTTTTTTTTTTCTTAAAAATAAAAGCTCAAATTTTAACCATTCTTCTTATTATTTACTTTGAGATAATATATCGATACCCAAATGATTTAAACGCTAACAAAATAGTACCTAAAAGACGTTATTGACAAAAAATTTTTTAAAAGATTTTAAAATTTGACAAAATAAATAGACGTTAATTCCTTCTGTTTCCATTAACGAAAAATGCTGAGATAGCTAACTCTCCCAACAATATATTTACCTAAAATTTTTAATTAATTTAAATAATACCAACGTGGAAAAACAATAAATTCCTAATAGAAGAGAGAGAAAGCTAAAATAGAGGAGAGAGAAAGGAAACGAGAGTGATACCGAGTGAGGCAGCCATCGATAACGCAGAAAAAGAAGACGAAGATTTTAAAGCGTAGCCATATCTCGATATGGGCACGCTCTAAAACCGTAGTTATATTTGGCACATATGGCCACACTCTAAAACCGTAGTCATATCTGGCACATATGGCCACGCTTTTAAAGCGTGGCGATAAGTCACAAAAAACGTGGCGATAGAGCAACCAGCACCCTCGCAGATGTAACCCTTTCAAAAGCGTCTCAATAGCTCTAAAAACGTGACGAAAAGCTATTGCTTCGATTTTTCAATTTTTCGCTACGCTTTAAAAGCGTAACAAAAGACGTGTTTTGTTGTAGTGACAGGTTGAGAAGGCTCGATACAAACAATATATTTTGTCCGCTTATTATAAACATAAGAACTTCAAATGAAACATAAGAAAACTAATTAAAAAGATATAAAAAAAATTACTAAAGATGTCAAGGTATCATATATATATATATATATATATATATATATTCTTACATTGGTAGAATACCCAATCTGAGTCACTTCACTTTTTAGTTTGAGAAGGGTAGCAGAAAGAATATCTAAAGTTATTAGATTAGCGAAGAATTTAGGGTTTAGTTTGAGTTACTTTGTAGTTCGAAGAAGATTTGAGCAAATAATATATCATGTTTTTTCTAAGGTATCCAATCTAACTCTTATTTGAGAAAGTTAGTAAAATATTAAAAATCCTTAAATTAGGTTGTAATTTAGTCTGAGTTAAAAGTACAGGCTGAGAAGGCTCTATACAAACAATATATTTTGTACACTTATTATATTTGATGAATGCTCAATTATCATTTTAAGCTGAACAATTATATATTGTGGTGTACTTCTTCTTAATCCTTATCTCTTGCATTTACTACCTACTTATTTTTTTATGTTTAAAAGCCTTTCTGTTACATCTAAGATAATTGAAATAACCACCTTAAAAGTCGTCTAAAGTTTGCCAAAATCAAAGAAAGTGTTTTTTTGAAAACCCAGTATCATTGAATCTATTTTAAAAAGAACTCAAAGCCATCTTGTCTATTTTACACTAACTTGCATCTTCTTCACACAAGTCTAAAGACTTGAAGTACTTTTAAGTTTTTGTTTTAGATAAAAAAAAAATTTCAAAGTACAATTCAATCCCTTCTATTTAACTCCCTTTCTCGTGTGCTTTTCATAGTTTTAGTTGAATCATGCTTTGACTTAAATTACTTTCTCAACCCTTATCAAAGTAAGCATTGACTTAAATGGAATTGTAGCCCAATTTTAAAAGTAAAGATAATATTATTTTTTCTCAAATCTTCTTAGAACTAAGTAGTGATTTAGATTGAATACTACATCAATTTAAAAACTCTAGATATTCAACTCACTAATATAAGAATATTATAAATTCTTTCGTTGAGCCTTCTCAGGACTAGAGGTCACAAAAAACTAAATCAATTTACATAATGATTAATGAATTACATAGACTCATAATGTTTACATAGGAGTGTTGAGAAGTTTGAAAATTAACAACTCGATTGGAAAATCTATCTTAATTTTGAGTTAGTTCAAAGATGTTATCAAATGAGTTTATAAATAGTACATTTTATTATTTATTAAAATATAAATTATTTTAAATAATTAAAAAATATTTAAAAATTTATATTATATTTTAATATTAATAAAATATAAAATATTACTATAATTTATCTGAAAAATATTTTATATTTTATATTATATTTTAATATCTTATAAAATTTTAAAATTTGTGTGTTGATATATTTTGTATCGTATCCTATGTTGGTATCTTATATCCGTGCATGATATCGGAGGCTAACATTTGGGATATAAGAATTTAAACTCTCACACGATAATATATATATATATATATAGCTAGCCATTTGTGGTGATGCTTTTAGCTATATATATATTATTAAAATCTTCTAGGTCATCATTATATTACTGTTTTCACTAATAGAATTCGAGTGTAGTGTTACATAGAACAACCATAACTTCAGGAGACCGGCTCTTAAAAGAGAATACTATATTATATATGAGCCGCAAGAGACTAATATTTAATTTGGAAAAAAGGCACTATATATATCATGACTCATATGTAACAGCTATCCCTAAGTAAAGACATATATACGTTGCTATCTGATGATCGAGAAGTTTTATTCTTCTCATGTAGTTCATATATATTGGAAAAATTACTAATGATTCCTTAAATCTTGACAAAATTAAATCGTCATGTTTTCTGTCCAACTAGCTTTTAATTTTGAAAAATCGCTTCGACACGAAAAATATTCGTGTCACGATAATATGCAAAAAATAAAAGGTCAATTAAGAATTAAGATGTAGTTAGGGGCCTCGTTAGCATGAAAATTATATAAAATTTTGGTGCATATCAAACATCGAGTTGCTTATATATAATTTGAATTTGTTAAGTACGAATAGGCAGGGTGCCGTCTCAATCATGCATGGCATTGTGGGGTTTGAATCGTGTAACTACTCATTATATGTACAGCTAGATGGAAAAATCCAGGTATAAAATAATTAGTATCTTATTTTTGTTCATTTAATTTATAATCATTATAGGTTAGATTGTATTCCCACTTAAATAATGTACTTATTTCATTTTAATAAGCTATAAAAATTAATTAAATTGGTGTCTCTAATAGAAATTAATTGAAGTATATAATAAACATTATCAAAAAGAAGGAAACTAATTATAGGTGACAAAATACATGCAGACAAACATATATACATTGTGATCATGACCAATTATAACGTACGATAAATCATTATTCTAGTGAGCAAGACCTATCAACCAACATCAAGTTTGAAAATGCAGCAAATATATTAAACAATCAATAATTGTACATCTAATGATTATTAAGATCATATTAATCAAGTTTGTTCGTAAAAGAATTTATTAATATATACTGTCAAATCAAATAATAATAATTAAAACTAATTACTTTATATTCATTTTTGAGGTTCAATATGCAATTAATGAATGCACTGTCGTTTCTTTGAACCTTTTGCTGCACGAACCTCATAAAGAATATAAAGAAAGTATACATATGTAATATTATTCCATCCTTCATAATCAATGCATCAACATCAAATCTGATTCTTCATACATTATTTGCATGGTACACACTTCAATTCTTTTTTCTGTGTCATTATTATACAGCTAATGGTGCATCAAGTAGTGTCGGGTGGATATAAAAGGCGGTATTCGTGTGCAAATTAACCAATAAAACAAGAATTTAATTTGAATGCAATATAAATATAAAATACATGTGAATTTAACTACGTAATTATGTATTAATAAAAATAATTATTTTTTATATTAATTGTATATATAATTATTTAAAAAAATAAATATAATTAAATAATTATATAAAATATTTTATATTATTATGAGTGCATCAAAAGTAAACAATAAAACAATATGAAATTAAATTAAAGAAAGAAAAAAAAAAGTAAAATATAAATGAATGATTTTTATCTAATAATAAATACTTTTTTCTTTCTAGGTTGAATCTCATATTTATATTTTTTTTCCGGCCCCAATCTTGTTATTCTACTATTAATGCTGCATCGTGACTAATATATTACAGTTTATAATTCGGTCAAAACAAATTTATTTTTCATGCCGCTTTCACGTTTAATAAAAATTATAAACAAAAATGCTATTTGAATATTAAAATAAATTATTAAAATTAATTATTATATATTTGTATATATTGTTTAACTTAATTTTAATGTATGTTTTGTATTTTAATATATAATTTTTAGATTTTTTAAATAAATAAAATAAATATTTTAATTACACTATACGTTAATTTGAAAGTATATACAGATTTTTTATCAAGTGACTTATCTCGTTTACAATGTAAACGAGATAAGTATGACCATATCTTGTTTATATTGTAAATGAAATAAGACACGAACACGTGGCAACGTATCACGTTTATAAATGTGATATCTAAAAAATAGCTATTTAGTCATATTTCGTTTACACTGTAAAGGAGATACGTGGTATTAAAAAATATTTACACAATAAACGAGATAGAATATGACAAAAATCAACCCCTTATAAAAGGATCAGAAAATCGTTGGTATTCTTCATAAATCTCTCGATTCTTCTTTCTCTTCCGTTTTTCTTCAAAAAACATAGCAAAAATGTCTAATAGCAGTAATTTTTTTGTTGTGATGGTGTATCCCAACTATCATAAGAGAAACAATGACAGAGGGGTTATATTTGAGTTATGGTGTATCCTAACTCTGATTCGGTCAACCAGTTCACACTTAATTCACACAAATCCTAAAATCCAGTCTTCTTCTCCTTCGCCTCTTCTCCTTCGACCAGGTAGTCTCCGCCGCAGCCGGCACCGGAGCAGGCAACTAGCACCGGCACCCTGTTGTCTCCTTCAACGTTGAATGGACCTCACCTCTGTTTCTCTTCTTCTGCCTTTGGTCTTCTCCGCCGTCGTCTTCACCGTCGCCGACTCGCCGTCACAGGTGTGGGCTTCCGGTTCTTTTGCTTTTCATTTGCCTCTAGTCGTGCTTCTTGCCTCTAGGTCACAGCCTCACAGGGTTAGTACCACCCATTTCTCCTTCTTCTTACTTTGCCTCTGCCCATGTTTAGTTGTTGTGCTATCATTTCAAAAGAATAATATAAACTTACCTAGAAACCCTTATTTTAGTTTATCACTCTAGTGTGGCCTAAGAGGTATGATTTTTTTCTCTTTTTCTTTTTGACTGTAAAATTGTGATAAACTTAAGTTTGGTGCATTTTGTTCTTGTAAGTTTTCAATTGCACAGTTTTGTATGCAATGTATCAATGAACATAGCCAAAATTTCCTTTTTCTATTATGTTAAGAACATCTGTTGATAGATCATGAACAATACACTTAGAAGTGTTTCTACTTTTTTTTTCTGACTAAACATGAATTAAGTTTTAAAATTAAACGGATTTTTTGTGTGTGGAATTTGACATTGAAATTACCCAAATGCAGAAAAGTTATATATTTCCCCTGTAACTATGGTGGGTTTGGTTTACTGATAACTAAAGTTGATCTTAAAGTTGTACCATTTTAAAATTTGAAATATTTTGTCTAGTTGGGATGAGATCCAAATTGTTGTGTTTAACTTTCATGAGATCTATAATTATGTAAGGTGGAAAAAATATAAGTGGGGAAATATACACTTTTGATACTTGATGTAAAGTAGACAATGAGTCTGCTTATTAAATGCTATTAGGTTGCTCTTAAACTTCTCTAAGATGTAGTTTCATAGTGCTAATCCTTTCATAAATTAAGTACTAACTAGGCAGGATGATTGTTTATATGTAATTATGTTCATGAACTTGTGGTTTAAATTTATTCTTTCATTTCTATATGTTCTGAGATCAAATGAACTGTGCTTGAATATAATGCTCTGTAGCTATATAGCTTACAAAATTTATAAGTTCTTCTTTTAACTTCAGTAATCTTTTCTTGCTTCGGGTACTTGCCTTATCACTGAAGAGTGTCTCTTGAACAAGAATAGGAATCCTCATATGAGTAAGAACCAAATAGAGGATCAACTTAAGACATATCTTGGAGTCAGCAAGATTATATGGTTGCCCCGTGGATTGTATGGTATATAAACTTGATGCTGATCTTTTAGACTAAGAATCCTCCTATGAATTGATATTATAATGATCAGAATTTTGAATTTGGTGTAGTCACATATTTTTGTAAAGACCGTTTAAATTGGATTTAAAAGTGGTTTTAAAAGTGGGTTTTTTGTTAAAAAATCTGATTTGGAAATTGGATTTTAAAAAATTAGTTTTAAAACTGGATTTTTTGTTGAAAAATCTTGTTTTAAAACTGGATTTTTGGTTAAAAAATCTGGTTTTAAAATTGGATTTTAAAAAAAAAACCAAATTTTAGATTTGGATATTAAAAAATTGGATTTAAAACCGGTTTGTAAGTAAAACTGGATTTAAATTCTAAAACTGGTTTAAAATCGATTTTTGTTTTTTCAAACCGATTTAGAACTGGTTTTTCTCTTCAATCCAGTTCCGGTTTGGTTTCATGAACCACAAAACTAGTTCTGAAGTGAATCCAGTTTGGATTTTTAAAAATCCAAACCATGCCAACCCCTATCGATAGCCAAAAAAGTGGTTCCTCTGACGATGACGACGACAATGAGTTCATACCTAAGACTCCTGTTGGTGGATCAGTTAGATACCTTTTGCCTACTCTACCTCCAACTCCAAAGTTATCATCTGTACCCAGCCACTATCATATTTTGGAATTAGATGTGATGCATGAGGATACTCTGTATTCGAATATGGTTGCCAACAATTACAATACCGACGGTAGTGTAGAGTTTCGGGTTGGTTACAAATTTCAGAGCAGAGAGGCAGTGCTACAAGATGTGAAGAATTACAGCATCCGGGGAAGTGCCGAGTATTGAGTAGTCGAGTCCGATCGGTTAAAGTACCACGTACGTTACCAGCAATTAATGGATGGTTGTCCTTGGAGTCTCTGTGTTGCCCTCCGATGGTGTAAACTAATCAAATCAAAGTAATTAGTTATCTAACTTTCACTATGAGTAAATTATACGCCTAACTCATGTTACTAATTTGTCAATTAACCTAAACTGTGTTACCTCAATATTATCTAGTTTACTCATGTGTTAAAACACTAAATCTATAAAAGTTCTCAAAATAAAATCACATACACTTATTAATTTAAACAATACACTACAACAGTACCGACAAATAGCGGCAGTTCCGGAGGCATATTGCAGCGGTTTTTGCCCGCCATTAAACATATTGCGGCGGTTAAATACCCGCTGGGAGATCGGCCGCAGGCAAGCGGTTAGCGACGGTTTTAGCTAATCGTTGGAATAACCGCCACGTAATAAGAAATGGTTTTGCGACGATCATTACCCGCTGCCATAGGGGGTTTGCAAAATGTATAATAATTTTGCAAACCGCCGCTAAATAGCAGGAAAATGAAAACAACAATCGTTTTGCGACCGCCACCAAATTCCGGATTCCCATTAAAGTTTTAGCTTTTTTCATTATTTTGCCTCTTTTATAGTTGTCTGTTTTATTCAACTTTAATTTATTAATTACTGATTAATTTAAATAACTTCCAACCAAATAAAACAACAAAATAACATAACAAACTAAATTATATATATATGCAAACATAACATATATAATGAAATTGTCATAAGTGCATAATTTAATATAAAGTAAAATTTGATAATTTCAAGAAAATAAACATAAAATATTTAAACCATTAATAAATTCAATAGTATCTAATAACATTGACTGAAAGTCGTTATTTTTGTTGCAGGTTATGATTGCCAGAAGAAGATGGCCTTGCGTGCGATGAGCTTGGTGTACTGCCCAAATATTCCAGCTCACTACAAAAAATTATGGTAAAAACGGCGGTTTTTTTGGTATTTACGGTGGTTTGAACTGCCATTATTACCAATAATGGCAGTTTCGTAAGGCGACGTAATTCTGGGTGCCATTCTGGTTATTACGGCGATTTTTTGAAAACCGCCACAATTTCCTGGGTTAAAACGGCGGTTTTTGAATAGGTTAAAATGGCGGTTCAAAACCGCCGTTATTTCCAGGGTTAAAATGGTGGTTCTTAGATATGTTAAAATGGCGGTTTGAACAGCCATTATTACCCTGACAGAGTGGCATTTTGGTTGGTTAAAATGGCAGTTCAAACCGCCGTTATTTCCAGGGTTAAAATGGCAGTTTTTGGATAGGTTAAAACAGCAGTTTGAACCGCCATTATTACCCTGACAGAGTGGCGTTTTGGTTGGTTAAAACGGCATTCTTGTGTGAGTTTTATCCCGGGAACTTGTTCCAACATCTTTGTTTCTTGCTCCATCTTGTAAAGAGAATCTGAGATAGAAAATGACTCAAGTTCAGAAAATGATCATATACTAAGTGTATATGTATACAAAAAAGATGAAATACACTCTAATTATATATGGATATGAATGACATATGGAAAGCAGAAAAAAATAATTAAGATATATATATATATATATATATATATATATATATATATTATTGATCTTTTGGGTACATTATTATAAGGTTCAGGGATGAGAGAAAATCCAAAGAACGAAAGCACAAAGGAAAAGCACAAAGGGTATGAGATGAATGGCCTTTTCTCCTTGGGACTTATAATTAGACTTACCATTAATAAGATCGGTGATGCTCTCCTTCTTGCTATCATCATCATCAGAAACCGATAATAATGCAGAGTACAGATTACTATTATGCATTACTGGCAATCCAACTGAAGCTGTAGTTGACAAATCAATGAAGAATGTTAATAGGATAATTCTATGGTAAAGAAATTTGTGTAAAGAGAAGTGTATAAATTTATTTTTAAAAATTAATAACAATAAAATGACACATTTTCCTAAACTAGTATCTAACTATCTATGAGAGTAAATCTTCATCTCTTCACCATTTTTCCCCTTCACAATAACATGCACCTTAAAAGAAAAGATTCATTAATATGGAGAGATGAATAACACAAGATATAGGATAAGAGAAAAATCATAGCTTTCTATGTCTTAACATATCAGCGGAAAAGGAAAATTCCTCTACAAAAAATGATGAGCATCACACCAAATGGATGCCAACTGTCTAGTCACATAGAGGTGAGATTAAATATAAGTAAATTGCAAACAGAAAATATACCTGTTATTAGGGTCAATCTCAAGTGCTTTCTTGATATCAAATTCTGCCAAATCCAAGTCAGTTAACTGGATATATGCTTGTGCTCTTCTATAGAGTGCTTTCACATTTGTGCTCTCAAGGTCCAAAACCTGAATGTCCGCACACAAAAAAAGTTGTTTATTATGCAAGGGTCGATACTATACAAGATGTGATACGAGAGCCATACCTTTGTACACAATTTCTCTGCTTGTTTATAATCTTTCAACTTCAACTTGCAAGCTGCATCATTCAAATTGCAAGCAATCTTCAAGTCCTTGGCACTCTTCTTCTCTTTAATGCTGAAGTTGGTATCATATTCTATGAACTTAATAGCCTGCAAAAAGGTTTTAATAGTAGAAGCCTCAAATTACAATGAAACTGAAATTGAATATATGTGTATATTCCTGTATATGTGCGTGCATGATTACCTTCTCATATCTTTTAGAAGCTTTTGCATATTTACCAGCTCTAAACAGTGCATTCCCTTCTTCTTTCTTCTTACCAGCAGCTTCAATTTTCTCTGGAGTTTCTATGTCCCAAGATTCCTTATCCTATAAGAAATCATGAAGATTGTTCCAATGTGGGTATATGAATAGATACAACGAATGGATAAAACGGGATAGTAAAATGGTATGCCATTATTCTTATTTTGCCTTTTGTGCCAAGAACAGCAATTCTCTAGACAGATTTCCCCAAAGTTACTGTATATTTGACTGCTCCTATGTTTTAGGGAGGATATGCAAAACAGATTTAAGAATGAGTAGAGAAATCCAATTAATCTTTTACACTCAATTGGCAAGGCTTGACGAAAATTAATTAGTATATAAGAGATGGTTCTAATTCACAAGTAACTTGTATATAGGAATAAAAACAAGCATAAAAGGAGAAGCATATCAAATCTGGAATTTGCAGGTAATATAAGAAAGTGCAGTTTTATTATGCTATTTTTTTCAAATAATCACTCATCAGTACTTTCTTTGGAATTATGTCCAACAGCAGTTGCATGCTTAATATGAACGTTTTAAAAACCAAAGTACCGAAAATGGATATTAAATCACAGGATCTCTATTTGGATTTGTACTGATCATATCTCTGAGAACCTGTGATTGAATTGTCATTGAACTGGAAATTTTTCAAACTAAAAACATGGCCCACGTTCTGAACAGTTCAACCAATCAATTCAACCCAATTTTTAAATTATTGGCAAGTCTTACTTTACAAAAATATAATTTCTTCCACTGAAATTGAAACACAAATATGACCAAATCTTAATAGATCTCACAAGTCTCAGTTTTCGGCATACCTTCATAAAAGATACTAATTCAACCTCATAATAAAATGAAATGAAGTTATGAACAAAATAGCATTCATATCTTTCGCCGAAACACAAAATAAAAAATCACCAAATCATTGACAACTCACATTGTGGCTTTACAGTCAAAATTACTTTTTGTCCCTTCTTCATTGTTTTGATGGCCTTTGACAATGCAGGGTAAAAGTGACCTATCATAAAGTAACGACTAACATAAGATACAACACAAGCATAAGTATAAATTGAGATAACAAAGATGTGTGCCACACTTACCGTCTTCTACTGTGAACTCTACCCCATCAGATTTCTTTACAAGTGTTCCATCTTCAAGGCGTGCCTCATAATTAACTGTGGCACCAAGAGGGCAACACATAGTAAGGTACAGATGTCGACGAACTAACGGAGAAATCAAATATGAGAAATATGCATACCCAGAACTTCATCAGGATCCTTAGGGTTCTCCCATTTCTCTCCCTCAACAAGTATCTTCTTAAACAAACCACCATCCTTACATATGTCCTTCACACTAGTCCAAGACAACAGCTCAACATCAAATTGAAGAGTTGCTTTGGGCAGAATTGTGGGAGGAGAACCGGATTCACCATAAGCTAGCTCAGGTGGGATGGTGAAAAGGGCATTTTCACCTTTCTTCATGCTTCTAATACCTTCATCCCATCCTTTAATTACTTGCCCTACATATTTGAAAGTGTCACTTAGAAATATATTAAATGATGACTAGAGGTGCATCTCATAAATCAGCTACACATTAGTAGTATCAGCTGCACAAAGTTGATTTCAAATTAACAATCAAAACAACACAAAATCCATCAAACAATCCTGCATTGCTAACAGCTAAATCATTTCATAAACCAATCAAGCAGTCACTCTTCCAAATTCCAAAGCTTTCAACAAAGATTAAAGCAAGCACATCACTCACCTTGTCCAAGTGTGAACGTGAAAGGGGCTCCCATATCTCTTCTGGAATCAAACTTGGTGCCATCAAGCAGAGTCCCGGTATAGTGAACTGACAATAAATAAATAAATAAATAAATCAAACAACTCTAGTAAATTCCTTAAAAAAATTTTCTACAAACAGAAAACATAAAGAATAGATCTACTTGTTCACCTTTCTTTCAACTTCGGATCATGTATTCTTGGGTAAGGTCCTGCAGCAATTTTATGCAAATATAAATGAAAATCAAATAAGTAATAAATAAAATATTACAAGCAAATAAAATCCATAAAGAAAGGGCACAACAGCGCACAAGGATCCTGCTTGGTGGGCTCTAGGGAGAATGTACACAGCCTTATATTTAAAATCATTCAAAACTAATAAGTAAACTTGTGCTTTAATTAAATTTGGAGTAAACTTCAGATTAGTTTTGATTAGTTATCCTCTCAAATTGTTTGAATTTCAGTTTTCTTCATGGCATAGATTCTAACAAAGAGCTGAATTTATTTCATAGCTACAACGACAATAATGAAAAGTATGCCACCAAACAAGGAGATTGAAATTTATTAATCTCATATTGCCAGAGACAAAAGGAAAATGGAGATTAGCTACCTCCCATTTAGATCCCCACACCATATCAAAGGCTTGTCTGAATTTTGTGTAACAAATTCTAGAATCCTTTTGTCCCATTTTCTTCTCCTTTGAAATGAGTTTGGTTCCTCTTTCCACCCATTATTTGGAGCATATGTATTCAACAACCGAAGGGTTTCGAATTCAACCAAGATTACTCTGCCATCTGGTTCATGCTTTGAAGCTGGCAGCAAAAAAAGTTTTCTATAAGCATTAAAGAAAACTTATTGGTTAGAATATAAAATATAAAATATAAATAATACAATAGTTTAGAAAATAATTGTAAAATCTCACATTCTACAAATAATTCAGCCACGTAAGATCATGAAGGAGAGATTAAACCACCAATTTAGAAGCACAACAAAAGCTGATATACAAAACCACCAATTTAGACACATTAACCATCACACACACATAAAAACAAACACATGGTGCTCAAAACTCAAAATAAGCTACAATTCCTATCTCTCAAAGCCCTAACAATCATACAATTAAGATTTCATGCCTAAACTTTAATTATTAATCAAATTGAACAATCAATATAAGAACAAATATATAGTAATTAATTATATTATTATACCGCAAAATAAAAATAAAAAATTAAAGAAGGGACAAGAGAAAGGACGAGAGAGATCTATAATACTTATAGAAGAACTGAGGAAGTATGGGAGAGTTGTGCTTGTTCTGCTTGTGATGGCTTGGATTTTAGAGATCTTCAATAGAAAGATGTCACCAGAGAAGACGCTGAGGGAGGCGCTGAGGATTTTGGCGGAGAAGGCGCAGAACTAGGACGGAAAGGAGAGGAAGTTGGAGGTGATGTCACTAGAGGAGATTACCACGGGAGGAGATGTCGCCGAAGGAGGTCGTCGCCGGAGAAGATCCGAGATCCGAAAGAAGATCCGAGATCGTCGCACTAGCTAGGGACAGTGACTATGGGAAAACAACTTCGACAATGGGAAAGAAGGAGTGTGTGGCTTGGAACTTTCGACAGTTGAAGACGAAGCGGTGGTGGTAGCAATGGATTGAGGAGGACGACAAGGGAGAGATAGAAGCGAGATTGAGGCATCCGTTTAACGTATATTCACAGTGTTTCAGTTAGGGATTGCTTTTTTCATTTTATATATGTGGGATAATGGCGGTTTAAAACTGCCATAATCACTAGAACCGCCACCAAATAGAAAGTCAGTTACGGCAGCAACAAAAAATGTCATAATGTTTGAATATTACGGCGGTTCTTCAAACCGCCGTAATATAAATGCCATTTTAAACCATTTTTTTGTAGTGGCTCTTCAGCAACGTCAGAGGGCAAATCGTCTCCTTGCTATCAGATTAGATATCCTAAAAGCTTCTTTGTCGATTGTCTCTTCGCCTTTTCTTCTACTACCTCAGCCTTTAATTTTGCAATCATCCTCTAATACTCTTCAGTTAGTACACTAGAACCCGACGGTTGTGCAGCAGCATTACCAAAAATTTGGGTGGGACATGGTCCAACACCTAAGGCACGAACTCGTCCTGGGTGCTCCTTTCCAAGAACTTGTGCTAGCAAATTATTTTGTGAAAGGTTCTTAGAGGATCCATCTTGGCTCACGATATTCGCAATTGCTTCCTATAGATATACAAGAAATTAGGTTATGATGATTTAAAATTAGCATGATATATACAATAAGAGAAGTTTAAAATTTTCAAACATTACTTACACCAACAACATGCGCATCGACATGGATATACGAGCCATTTTTTTTCTTATGAGTGATGATAAACAACTCTCCTCTACCAACGGGCCTTCTTTGTACTTTCTCTTATAATGTTGATATCGACATAATTATATAAATAACAACACCATATTCAGGAAGATTAAGCAAAATCTCAAAGCAAATAATTATTTATTACCACTTCGTCTTTTTTCTTGCTAATGTTTTGGAGCTCCCAGTATGTGTGTAAAGTTGCTTACTTTGATTTAAAGCGTTTTGTTTACACTTTTTCTATGAAAAAATAACAGAACAAATATAAATGAGAATGAGATGTTGAATATAAAATGTAAGGAGTCTATTATGTATACACATGTATGTTTTCGTGGAAATAATAAAAATTACCAAGGCTTACCTTTGTTTCTTCCTTCTGGCGATATTCAATTAACTATTTCCAGTGATTTTCTTCTATTCCTGAAGAGCAATGCTTAAGATTTTCCTCAAGAGTCCTTGTTTCTTCATGAAACTTATGATACAAGTTGTGTCTTATATCCTTTCAGTTTTTTCCTATCCTTTGCATAATTTCCCACTTTATCTTTCCTCTGGCATCATGCTCATACTGAAAGACCCGCTGTAATTATTTGCCATTGTCATTGACCAAAACCAATCAACAAGCATAAGATCGGTAATTTGAAGAATATCAATAACCAAAACATGCTACTTTAAATTGAAAAAGTATAACACTCACATCCAGTACAAGAAGTCGCAATTACATATAAGATATAAATGCTAACATAAACATGTGAAATATGAAATATGAAAATTTAACTAGCAATATAATTTACCCATGCAAAAGTTCTTACCCAAAAAAATTTGAATACTAAATTTTCTTAATATGTTGAAAATAAAAGATGTACCTTATTCATGTCGTATGCATGTTCCTTCTTAGCTTTGTTCACGTGCTTCCAACTTTCTTCACATATGGGAAATTGGGAATAGTCAGCGCCGCCTAAACTCCCTAAAAAACCACTTAATAATCCAACTGCCAGACCAATTGGTTGCAACCCTTTGTTAAATAGGAGTATTATCTTTGTATTGGAAAGAAGTGCTATAGCCTCCTTCACGTTCAACTTAGACCCTTTTCTCATGCAGTCCTCTAAGAAGTGTATGGAAAAAAAGTACTATCTAATCATTGCACAAAAAGGAGATAGAAGTAAAGGACTTTTCAAATAAATATTAACTAAAATAGGAAGAAAAAAAAGTATACAGATGACAGTAACTTCCCAATAATATGTATCTTTATGCTTCTCGTTGTTGCTCTGATCTTCGGCTTATTGGGCAGCAAAAAAGTCATCAATATGGTCATCAAACGATTGAAATTCATCTGCCTCCGGGTTGTAATCCTCATCCTCTGATTGATGATCAGCCACTTCATCGCGATGCCGAGTCTTTGTGCGTTCTGTGGGAGTTTGAGGGTCATCAGCTGTACTTGATGGCGCGAGCCTTTTATCATTGTGCGGTGCACAAAATGGTTCATTGACACAGGATGCCGAAGCTCTATTAGCTGAGGACAAAAATGGAGGAGCTCTATCACGTGGTTGCTCACGTGATATCTGAGCTCCTCTAATCATGGATCTAACTTTAAGGCAATATGAAATCATTTAGAATTATATTGAACAAAAATAATTAATTTAGAATATTAATTGAATTCATAAACTAGTAAATTTCTGCAAAAAAAAAATTACAAAACAGCTCAATGATACAATTGAAGGCTACATAATTTTTACATAAGGTTACGTAAAGAAATGTTAACCACAAACACTTACCAATGTGTTTTTAGCCTAGAATTCGTACTTTATGAAATTCGATTTTAATATAAAGCATGAATGTTATGTGGTGCCAGGTTCCAATGGAAAGTATGCTTCATTCAAAAGAAATGAAGTTGCTTGCATGCGCTCCCATGTTTCAGGCAAGACGTTTTGGGGCGTACAACATTAACGGTTACAAGTTTAAAACTATCAAAAAAGAATACAAGCTAAAAACCTAAAATAGTGGAGTATATGTATCATCTAATACAAGAAGTTATGCAAGCATGCGTGATAATACAGTGGCTATTGGTAGTGTTCCGTATTATGGAAAAATTATGGACATAATTGAATTGAATTATAGCTGTCATTTCACAGTGGTATTGTTCAAATGTGTTTGGGTTGATATCATTACCACCAGAGGCATCAAACAAGACCATTTGAACCTTACCAGCGTTAATTTTTCTCATCCGATACACACTGGTGATTAAGAAGACGATGAACCGTATATATTGGCATCAGAAACTCACCTTGTATACTATGTGGATGATGAAGTAGCTAAGGAATGAAGTGTTGTGGTTCATGTGAAACCATAAAATTTTTATAACATGGGAGAAGAGAATGAAGAAGCTAAAGTTGGATTTTCTCCACAGCCAGGGTTGAGTATGTCAGCGGAAGGTAACATTGGAGATTTACAATTTACAAGGGAGGATGATATATAAGAACCCACAGAAAATGCTTTAGAGAATTTCGATGATGTTGGGTAATGCTTATATGAAAAAAGTTAACGTAATTTAAAAAGGATTTTTGTGTCATGAATAAGTTAAATAAACTCAACAATGTATATTATTTTCTTTGGTTACAAAAAACTTGTGCATTTTCGATTTGCAGTTAAGTCTTTAACGTATTGTGCGTTTTTATGAATAAAAGCAGATGTTCCATTTCTTTCAATGGTTGTTTTCATCAAAAGTTAGTTTACATTAAATCTTTAATGTTGTTTTAGTTGTTGTTGTTCTTAATGTTGCAGTTTTGATAATCTTGATATCTAATATTCGATAACAATTCCAATAGTATTACGATTTTTAAACATTAGTAAACATAACATGAAAGTGGAACAGGACAAATAAAAACTGAGTTATTTTCATCATGTTGTGCAAGCACAACATTTGCTACAGAGCTTCTATCTAAGAAATTTGCCCAAACTACCAACAAGAGATGTAATTGTCAATAATTTACGTTTAGTTTTAAAATTGTCTTAGCATATTGTCATCCATTTTTTTCTAAATTACTATTTAATGACTTGGGAGTTCTCAGTTTCTTCTAGGTATACTTATTTTATTGTATACATGTTGATATTTTCAGTATTACCTGAATATTCTGGGAAAATAGTTCCTAACAATCTAGATGGGGAAGAGTTTGATTCAGAAGACAATTTAGATGATATCTCCTCTGTTGAAATTAATAGATCCATGTAGTTGATCTTAATAAGATTCCGAAAGAAGACAATGAAACTTTAGAAGACCAACAAAGAGAAGATGATATACATGTTACGAAAAGGTGCTTTAATATGAACAAAAAACCTATGGTATGGAGATGAAATATCAGATCTTGTAAAACGTGAAGCCCATAGATTCTTGATAGAGTATTTTTCTCCAGGTCAATACGATGTTGAGAATATTTGACCTTTCATTATAAGAGTTACGTTGATTCCATTAATTTAATGGTTTGGGTCGCAGTTTTACATATTTATCTACTTTTAGAATTTCTTGATTTAGGTTTATTAATGCATAACTTCGAAGAAGAGTAACTTTAATTTATGCTCGTTAGAACTTTATTTTAAGTTTATAAATTCAAATTATGACTTTATTTTGTTCTCTTACATTTATGTTTGAATGCAAATTTAAATGATAATATAGTAAACGAAGAAATCTTATTGGTAAATTTGTTCACATGAGTTAACATATATAACTTATTTAACTTGTGAACTTTTTTACGTAAAACGATACTAGAAATAGTGTTACGAGTTTAAGTAACAATGATTTAAATATATATATATATATATATATATATATATATATATATATATATATATAGTTTAAAAAAGTAGTGATAACTTAACTAGATTATACCCAGAGGGTTATTACTAAAAAAAAATATTAAAATATGTAGTTAAATGCATTTTGCGGCGGTTGAAAGAAAACCATCGCAAAATATAAAATAATAATTCAGCCCAAGTTACATATCGTAGAGGTTCTCCTAGAACCGCCGCTAAATATAAGGTTGATTGCAGCCCCATTCCTAACTGACGCGATATGCGCCGCAATTATTTCATTTGGCGGCGGTTTTATAAAACCGCCCCAAAATTTCCGCCACTATCTGCCGGAAGTGTTGTAGTGATAAAGATAACACTAACCTCAAAGTTGATAGCTCATGTAATATGCCAACCAGCGTTGAGGCGGTTGATGTCAGGGTCTCGTATGTCTGTGTGTGCGTCCCTGTATGCCATAACGTCTGGAAAACTAATAAATATCAAGAAAACAGTGCAAGAAAGAGAGATGAGAAAAATGTGGGGTTAGGAGCACTGTGAATGACTACCATTTATAGTTGCTCTCTGGACTTATCTCGTTTATGTATGACCATATTCTTATTAAATGAGGTAAGGTTCGTGTCATATCACACTTGTAAACGCGTATTCGTGTCTTATCTCGTTTACAGTGTAAAGGAGATATGGCCATACTTATCTCGTATATACTATAAACAAGATAAGTTACTTAATAAAAATCCATAAATACTCTCAAATTAACGTATATTCGTAATTAATATATTATTTTATTTATTTAAAAAAATTCTATATTTTATATTAATAATTAATTTAAGTGGCTGATTTTAATGTCTACCTAGCATGATCAAATTATGAATTGAAAGCCTTAGCTGCAAGACAATAAGTCACTAATGAGTACAACAATGATTTTATATATAAACATATATTTTTATCGTAAGATTTTAAATTGATGTAAAATTTTATAAATTGATCTAAAATATATAAATTTTTAATTCAATAATAAATATTTAAAACATAATTCGAATAAAAGCTACTTTAATAGAGTAACATTTATTCGAATCGTGTACAAAATTGTAAGTCAAATTAAACAAGTAGTAAATTCCTACCAATTTTCACGTTGATTAGAGAGGAAAACAAAATATACCTTATAAGATATATATCACAACCAGAAAATTGCTTATCACAAATAGATTTACAAACAGATTTGGTCTTTTTTACTAACAAATTTTTGGTTACCGACGGATTTTGTCCCTCTGTAAAAGCTTCGTTGGAAATTACTTACTGACGGATTTTTTTCTGTCGATAATTTATCGACAGACTTTTTTCTGTTACCGACAGAAGTTTCCTCGATAATGGTCCCCTTTTTGCCCAAAAACCATCTGTCTGTCAGAAATTTACTAACAGATTTTTTTCCATTACTGACAATTTTTTCTCGGTAATCGTCACTTCAATTTCGCTTAAACCATTTGATTTTCTGACAAATTTTTCGTCGGTAACTAGCGTCAAATTTTTCGAGAGATTTTTTGTCGGTAGTTGAAACCTGGGAAAGCACTTTCAACTCTGAATACAGATGAAAATCTGTCTGTAAATCTGTCAGTAAGGTAAAATAAATTTTTTTTAGATTTTTTCATTGCAAAATAAACCTGATTTAATACAAAATAAATATAAATTTAAATAAGTTCATCATATTATCAAACTAAAAGAAAAGTACTATAAACAAGCAAGTCAATATAGTTCAAAACATAAACAAAATGTATAGATACATCAACTATAATAATAAGTAACAACCATACATCAACAAAGTGTATTGATACATCAACTATAATTCAAAATATAAACTCAGTGTATTATTCAACCATACTACATCAAAAATAAAAGAAGATTCTGTTTTTCAAAATTTCACAGTTTATTGGCAGCATGCAGAAATCTTACAACTGATTCAATGCAGTGCAAGAGCTTATATTATGCGGAATAGGCCCTGCAAGATGGTTGTTGGCAAGATTCCTGAACATAAGAAACAGGAGGAACTTAATACAACTGACACACAAAGAAGTGAGTCTATTTTTTTTTCTTTTGAAACAAGAATGAATCATACTCACATTTCAAAAAGGTGTTCAAGTTTTCCAATCTCATTAGGAATTCTATCCACCAGTTGATTTCCATTTAATTGCATACAATAACAAATTAATTTTCAATAATTACATGCAGTGAAAAGAGGACCAAGATGATACAATCAGAAACAGACTCACAAGTAGCTCAATTTCTGTAGGTATTGGACCAGTAAGCTTGTTTCCATGAAGGTACCTGTATAATCAATGTGCTCAGGCAAGAACAAATAGTGAAGCAATTTCAATCTTCTTTTAAAACTATGATTTTTTATAACATTTTTCCTTTTATTATAATGAAAATCTAGCTTGATTATATAATCTTTAAGAAATTTGGTTACAAATGTGAATATGTAATATCGCAACTTGTAGTACATCACGCTTAAATCATAACAGTGCTAATCGCAACGGAGTTTTCAATTTGTGAACTTATAATAATCTTTACATATACCTATATATAGTTCTTATGGAATATGAGATTGTAGCATTAGTCGGTTATAATGTCCAAAAAGATTAATTTTAAGCATCACAAGGCTAGTAAGGAGAATAAGTAGCAAATATAGATATAATAAGCACAAGTCTAATCTACAAACAGTCATAGCATACACAGTGCCACAAAGGCTTAGTATATACATCACAAGAATTTCAGGAAGTCACAACAACCCATATATAGTCATCACTTACAATGAAAGATGTAAAGTATATAGTATATGAACATATAAAACCACAAATCTTGATTCATGAAGCAGCCCTTAGTCTAGATCTCCGGTTAACTAAAATAGGAATATCCTATCTCTCAAACAAAATGCTAACAAGAAGAGAGAAAAAATACTCTAGCCTCCAAAACGTCATGTCATATCGGATGCCTTCAAAAGTAAAAAAATATCTCTCAACTATATAATTTTGACCAAGCATAATATAATACCTGTATCTAACTATCTACCGTACCAGCATATTACTCCCTACATTCCTCATCAATTCGTTTGACTTGTTTAGAACATTCATAAATCAATGTAACAGGATAAAACTTGTATCCAATACATTGAAATTATATCATATCTTATATAAGTCAAAATGGAGGAAGTACAAAGCATCATATATAAGAATGCATGTCTAGTTGTCCACTTCCCATTATTGGACTAGCAAGAAGTGTGTGCGTGTCAAAAATTATAGAAAAATATTACTATTGGCTATTTTGTTACGACTGTTGTATACTATATTACTATTGTGCATTAATATTCTCCACCAAAGCATGAAACAACTTAAAAAAGAAAAAAGAAAAGCATGGATGTGACAACAAAGAAAAAAGTTGACAAACCTATAGATCATTAGATCCTAGCTAAAATTGGACAAGGGATGTACAGGACATAAAACAACAGTTATTAGGACAAAAAACTCCTTTAAAATCACAACTAAAATTAATACAATTTCTAAATAGAAGCTAGAATTGTACTATGGGAGGAGTTATTTTAAAAAAATGCAAATTTGTGATAGTTGGATGGAGGACTAAATTTGGAAAAATAATAACATAAAGCACGAAAAACAAAATGCAAAGAAGAAGTAAGTAGTGTCCATCAACAAAAAAACAATTTGATATTTCTGCTAATCAAAAAGTGAGTGACTAGTCACATACTTAATAAGTTCATGCAATAGACAACTACTGACTAGCCCCTAACAAAATTGACATACTAGATTTTGGGACACCAAACAAACTATTCAATGCAAGTACGGGCTACCTAGCAAACATATAACCATAATGCATTCAAATATCTAGAATGATATCAAGTCTATGAAAAAGCTCAAAGAAGAATAATGAGCAAATAGATTGTAGTATGTCTTTATTTACTCAAGAATTGAGAATGTAAACTAGTGACATGAATACTTTGCAATACAAACTTGATATAAAATCATCAACATATTCAGCAGAAATCTTTCCATGAGCCATTACACCAACCTCAATAACAGAAGCATACAATTGATCATTATTTCATAATACAATCTTCCAAGCTGACATGAGACAAAAGGTATTTCCTTATCATGTTGAAAACAAGTAGTCTACTATTGCATTTTATAGTAAGTGATATAATCAACACTACCAGCTTATGAAATAGCAACATATTTTCTATACAAAGCCTAAAAAGAACCATATTAATTGTGCTTCATAATACATTGAAACTTGAGAATCATGTAAACTAAAGTTCGAAGGACAAGTACCTTGCAAATTGTATAAAAGACAACATTGGTTTCAACAAACTGGTTCTTAAGATCTCCATTCAAAGTTACAGGAACACCAACCACCTGCACAATCCCGAATACCTTAGTCTTTTATGACATAATAAAAAAACTAACGAGTTATAAACCAATCAATTTGAATAACAAAAGATATTATGCTATTGTTTCGCACATAGGTCGACATTATTACAGAAGTCCAGGGCCACTAGTAATATACCTTTGTAGGGCATTTTGCTACTACAAAAGTTTATACAAGCTACGCAGCATCCGTGTTTCATGTAACACCTAAAACATCATACATCTCAATGGTTAGAAATCTCTTTTGAAGCTCAACGCTAAGCAACATATGAAGTTCCAAAAAAAGTAAGTATACCTCCATTGATAACAAGGCCATCAAGCTTCAAATTGTTGCATGCAACAAGTATAGCATTAACTTGTTCTGTTGTCCTAATATGATCTTTTGTTCGTCCAAGCAAATCATAACCACTTAAAAAATTAATAGCCATAGAAAGATAATAAGTGAAAGAGCCTTCGGTCGAAAGCAATGGCCTACCACTAAGTGTTCTACCTAAAAACCATGAATTTTAAGTCAAAAAATCTTCGATTGCAGAAAAAAATTAATCAAAATCAGAGTAAACCTGCAGATTCATAAAGCAAAAAGCAGAGTATGATAAACCTAAAACTGGCACAGAAAAAATAAACCCTAAGGTTTACCATGAAGAACAGAATCACAAAATCAGGATATATATACTTGAAATTCGAGATGGTTACGAGAAGAACTAAGAGAGCGAGTTGAGATTAGATGGAAAATGTGCCAGAGGAAACAATGCGATGAGAGCGGCGGCGAAGAGAGCTTTGCGATGATGGGAGTAGACGCGACGAGAGCGGCGGCGGAGGGAGCTCGTGCGACGCAAGGGATGACAGAGAGAGATCGTGCGACGCAAGCGGTAGCGGCAGCAGCAGAAAAAGCTCGTACGATGGAGAGAAGAAGTAGCTCGTGGACGGAGAGAGGAAGAAGCTCATTTTATTTGTGTAGAATGTGAATAGAGCTCGAGAAAGTGGGGGTAACGTTAGGTTTAATTCAATATTTTTTGACGCAATATTTTAAATTACAAATAGATTTTCTGTCTGTAATAATTTATTAAAATGCTGTATTTTTGTTCATTTAAATACAGACGGATTTTTTGTCGGTAACTATTTCCTACAAATAAAAATTAATTTTTCCGATAGAATTATCGATAGATTCTCTTTTTTGTCTGTAATTTATGCTAATTCATTTTCTTTTGTTTTCGAAAAAAATTCTCTCGCAAAATCTGTCTGTATTTTCGTGGGATAAAATCTATTAAAAATATCCATTTGTAGTAAGTAGTTTTCTAGTAGTGATATCACGAGAATAATGTTAGTAATTTGAGTTAAGTCTTAAATTAGTCTCTAAATTTTCAAATGACTTAATTTGATACTTAAATTTTTATTCCATAACTCATATTAGTCTATCGAATATTTTTGCTTAACAGCATGCTAATGTGAATCATCAATATTATATGTCAAAATGTGGTTCAACCACGTGTAAAAATATAATAATGTGTCACTTAAGAATACGTGGCATTTCAATGTGAAAAGTTGTATCATGTGTTATAACATTGTTTGTCGTCCATGGATTACAGCATGCAGTGACAGATCCAAAAAATTTTGACAGTGAGGGCAATATATATATATATAATATAATATAATAATAATTTTTATAATAAAAATATTATGTGTACATAAAAATTAGTTATCAAATTATTTATTAATCATTATGTATTCGTATATAAATATATGTATTATTTAATTTATTTTTAATGTGTATTTTTTATTTCGATATGTATACACAGGTAGTTATTTTCGATGTAAATATAACATGATTAGTTTTTATAATATCTAATTTTACAAATTAAAACATTAAAATAATCATTTATATAAATAGGGTAAAGTATATTTTTTGTCCTTAAAGTTTAACAAAAGTTTTAAAAATATCCATAAATTTTATTTTGTTTCAATTTTGTCCCAGAAGTTTTTGATTTGCATCAAATATACCCCTGACGGCTAATTTTTCAAAAAATTTAAGATCGATTCAACAACAATTTCATAAGAATAACTCCTCAACACAAGCAAATCAAGCATAATTTTCATGCATTATTGTTATATTGGTCTTAAATTTTTTGAAAATTTAGCCTCCGAGGGTATTTGATGCAAATCAAAAACTTTTGGGACAAAATTAAAACAAAATAAAACTTAGGGGTATTTTTAAAACTTTTGCCAAACTTCGGGGACAAAAAATATACTTTACCCTTACAAATATCTGTCTTTTTATATAGGATAATGCTACATATTCATAATTTTTTTGTTAATTAAGTCCAATCAAATTTGTCTAAGACAACAAAAATCAGTTATGACTAATATTATTTTAAATTTTATTGTTTAACTTAGTTAGACTTAGTTCATAAAAAGACTTGGATGTGTAGTATTTCTTTTACATATATATAAGTAAATACTTATTTAAAAATTTACTTCTTATACAATTAGAAGTCAATTCTTATTGAGATTCACAGTTGAAAAAGTTCTTTCAATTAATGTAGTTACAGAAAAAAATTAAAACTAATATAAAAAAAGATAAATAATACTCTTTCGAGTTGATTTCTAAGAAAAACACAAATTTCATTTAAATTGAGAATTGATCATTCTAATAACATCTAATATGAAATTTTTAAATTGACTATGATGTACCAAAAGTTGAGTAAAAAATTATTGTGGGGTCAAATTTAATAATTTAGTGGGGCAAATAAATATTATTATCATATATTACTCAAAAAAATTTCAAATCGTAGTGGGGGCGATTGTCCCAACACTCATATAAATACATCCGTCCCTGACAGCATGATTTGTCCATGTTTCATTGACATATCATTATTATAAGTGACTTTGAATTTTGTTAAGTCACTCAATTTAGTTCCTAAAATTAAAATTCGTGAATCAAAATAGTTCCTACTAGACCAATATTTTTTAATTTTTTTTTCTTAAATTCAAAATTCTCATTATTTTTTTAACCTACTCATTTTTCATTTATTTTTTACACGTAACTTAGTCTATATAAAAATAAATTTAGAATTTTTTTAAACTATTTTTCAAACAAATTCTTTTTAATAATTTTTATATATATGGTTATTTTTATTAATTAATTACAGATCTAAGTAGTCTCATGTATATTTTGATATGAGTATGTATTTTAGTGTGAGATGTATAAATATTCAAAATTATAATTATTCTAATATTTTTTGTTCATTTATTAAAAATATATTTTGTTTACGGATAATTTTTATTATTTAAAAAATATTATATATTATTATTATGTATTTATTTTTATGTTATAATATTTGACTAATTTAATTAAAAATGTAGGATTATATATATAAAGTGAGGGACATAATTAAGGTTATGCTTATATAGAGTAGTTATAGGTATACAATGTTGTTACATTTCTAAGGTGATACGATAGTAAAGATAAGTATAGCCTATTCTTTTGATTTCTAGTAAGCATGAGTGATGAAAATCGTAGCCTTTAGTTCTCAAGCACATCACTTGAAAAGCACAGTCTATTTTAAACGCCAAAAGCATAATTTTTTATACAGAAAAGTGTAGCCTTTGAGAACAGATAATGTCTGAATAGGCATCCCCTACTAAAGCGTCTCCAAAGCAAAAAAAAAAAAAAAAGCATAACTTTTGTCAAAGACATCATTCTTTTTATTTTTAACTACACTTTTCAAGAGTAGTTGAATGGATGATTTTCTTGTAGTAAGATAATGGTTCTTAATAAGTTAGATAAAAATTAAATAAATTTTCTGTAAGACTTCGAATTTTTGAAAATTGAATATTAAATTATTTGTGATTTAGTATATTTATTTATGATTTTATTTTCAGAAAATTATTTACAAAAAGATAATTAAATCAAAGTTACGAGAGTTTGAGTTTAAAATCAATTGGGATTTATATAGTTTTCATAATGATCGATTATTTTCTTATTTAAAAATTCAAAGTTTTAGTAATTCAAAAATAATAAAAATTTTATATGGTTTAAATTGAATATTGAGATTTTGAATTTTATTTTGATGAATAAGAGAAAATTTATTTGGTTATCTCTAATTTTTTAAATTAGATTACTTATTTGAAAATAATTTATAAGTTGATAAATAAACAATATTTTTGAAGATGGTTATATTGAGTTACAATTGATTTTCAATTACTACCCTACCCTTACCCCTTCCCCTTTTTTTAATTCAAAGAAACCCTAACCATAAAACTACCCACACACTATCATTAACCCTGAACAACACACCCAACCGCCACTCTCACTTCTCCTCTCTCTCTCACACACACACACACACGAGCTGAAAGAAAAGAAAAGAGAGAAAGAGAGGCAACGAGAAGAAGATGGGAAGGAAGGAAGGATGGTGGTAGCGGGGCTGGGAGCCGCCATCACCGTCGAACACGAGCAAGAGGGAAAGAGAGACAAACAAGAGAGAGAGAGAGAGAGAGGCCAAACAAAGAGCAACGCGCAATCAAAGAGGAGAAGGACGCTGCCCCCCCCCCCCCCCCCCCGTGCACCGTCCTCACTAGAGTAGGGCCATCGTCATGCCTGTCGCAGGCGTGGAGAACCGTCGTCGTCGCTGATGGGGAGCCGAGGAGAGACAGGACGCGAGGAGATGGAGAGAGTGTGTGGTGCTCATTGCCACCGCGCCTTGCTGCCAAGCTGCCATCGTCGTTCCTCGTTGCTACCAGAGCCGCCATGGAGCCGTGAGGAGTTGACGTTGCTGGAAAACACTACCGTCGGAGCCACTACCCATTTGCCCTAGCTTCCCTAGCTTATGTTGGTTATGTCCTTCCCGGTGAGGGACACTAGAGATGTCGCTGCTCCATTTTCTTATTTATCTTAATTTCAATAAGTTGTTTTGCTCTGAAACTCTTATAGTTGTTGTTCTGTTATATATTATTGAGGATTTTGCGACGTTAATGTCTTAGTGTTGAGTCACGATACTTGCATGCTGTGTTTAATGGTTGTTCCTACTGTAGAAAACGGTCGAAATTGATGTCCTTCTCTATCTTTTTTTCCAGCAACAGGTTCTCTCTCTTTTTCTATTCTTTTTCTTTTTTTATTTTATCATTTTTTATTAGGGATAACTTAGTTCAGAATTTTAAGATTTAGGTAAAAAAGATGATTTTAAAACCAAATAGAATGTTAAGATAATTGAGAGGATTCCTTCCCTACTGCCTCATTGTCTCTCTCTTTGTTGTGCTCGCCATGGAGCAAGAGAGCAATGGAGAGAGAGACCAAGTGAGAGATAGAGGAACAAAGAGAGGGAGATCTCTAAAATAGAAACAACAATGCTATAATCAAAAGGAGAGATACAGGAGAAGAGGAAGGTGGCGATGACACCGATGATGGAATATGTTGCGCACCACCGTCATCGATTTTGCTCCTGCGCCAACGCGTCCATGAGCAATTAGAGGAATGCAACACCAAACGACAGTTTCATGATCCACGACAACATGGCGGAGACGACGTCGACACAAGAAGATCAGACAACAGAGTCAGAGTTACGTAGGTGGCAGAGCATGGTTGCGATCATCTTGGATAAAAATAGAGCTAGTTCATTGCTATGGAAGCGTGTGAGAAGTGAGAGGAGGTTAACACATTGTTTTCGGACCATGATTTGGAAGAAGAATAATTATTGTAGATGCAAGAGAGAAAGAAGGATAATGATTCAGGGCTGAGAGTTCTGGCGATAGACTCGAGCTCCGCTGTAGTGATGGTGAGCGTGTCGGATGATATGGAAAAAGTGTGGTGATAATGGTAAAGATAATGGTGAATAGGGTTGCATTAAAAAAGAGTGGTGGTGTTAGATGAAGAAAAAGAAAAAGAAAAAGAAAAAGAAGAAGAGAAACTGGGTATGTTGGTGAAGAAGGTTATTGAAAAAGAGTTGTTTGAGAAGGGTATTTTAGTCCGAAAGAAGATTTTAAAACTAAATTGAATGTGAGGATTAAATTTAAACACAAAAAAAATCTTGGAAACAATTTTAATTTTCAAACTAAATCATATTAGACAAAATCCTAGTTAACCCATATATATATATATATATATTGCATCGTCTGCTTTTACTAATATAGGAGGAACTAATGAAATCGAACACTACAACCAAAGCTATCATTAAGACAACTTTTATTTTGTACCTTTCTAATTTTAAATTGCTTAGCTTCAACACATTTTTGCATACGCATGACTGCATGAGTGTAAATTTTTAAAACTCACATACGTGGACCATCTTCGCGTATGCGAAAGATTTGGGCAGTAGAGCTTGCTCGCATACGCAACCCATGTTTGCATATGCATGGGTGTGGGCAGTGGCCAACTTCTGTGTACACATGAGATATCACAATGTGAAAAAACAGATATGCTGTAAAAACCAATTTTTCAGTCCAAATTTTAAACATTTATATCTTTTTCCAGTTAACCATTCTTGAACCGTTGGACAGATCGATAAATAAAATTTCATAAAAGTTCAACTTTGAAATATTTTCTACTCCGAGAACCAAGTTATGGCCCGCCAAAGTTGGCCAAAAATCAGTTTTAACCAAAAATAGAATTTACCAACTTTTTCAAAAGTTCACAAGCTAAAAATAGTTTTAACTCAACAAAATAACCCCAAACCATTTCAATCCACACATTCACAATTAACCAAACTCAAACCTACTCCATTCACACATTTTAACTCAAAATTTATCCACTTCACATCTCAATTTCACTACTCTGACAATCATTATCAAATCTTACACACTCAAAACCAAATTTTCCATTCAAATTCATGCATCATCATACAATACATTCACCAACTTACCATTCTTACCTTTTTCGGCCTTCGACCCAATATCCATCAATTCAATACATAACTCATAAATGCACAATTAACCATCCAATTCAATAATTTCAACAACACATCAACTACACACATCAATCCCAACCAAATACACAATTTAAGCTTATTCCTATGGGTCATATCTAACCTAGGATTTCATATTACAATATACGATATTTAAATGGAACTTAAACCATACCTCTTGAAAGCCAAAATCAAGCCTTTCACTTGTGAATTCCCACCAGGCCTTAGCTCCAAACTTCACCAAGGATCAATTTAATGGCTCTAACACCACTCTACATTATTTTCATACAATTTACACAATACTCAATACACTAGGGTTTCATAAAACACCATAAATACAAGAGAAGTGGTTCTTATCTTTTGCCCACTAGAATATATGATGAAACCCAGCTAGAGCTTATTTTAGAGCACCCATAAACCATCAAAATCACAAGATTTCTCAATACCTAAAGCTCAAACTCAAATTTAACACATACTGCAAAAATGGGGTAAGAGAATTCAAAATTGTTACCAATATTTTTAGATAAAATTATAGAGGATGAGATGGGCTTCGCTGGCCACAAACAGTGCGGTAATCAGAGCTCCAGAGAGAAAGTTTTGGTGGATTGAATGTTGGTGAGCTAGAATTTTCTCTCTTCTTCCCTCTCTTTTCAATTTCAGCACAAAGCACTAAATGAATGGGTGTTGGTGATGAATGGCCATTAGTAAGGGTATATATATGTTGGGCTTGGGCCCAACTTGAGTTTGGTTCACATATATGGCCTGTTTGGCCCAGCTTTGGGCCAAAATCTTTAAGATTAGCCTTTTAAGTTACGTTAATTTTTAACTTTTTAACCTTCTTTACACATAATTAATTTTCTCAGCCGCAGTATCGTACAGATCTAAGCCGATACTGCCGGTCAAATTTTTAATGCGCGTTTTTACGCGAAAAACTATGTTTTTCGACTCAAAAATTCTCTGAGTCAAAATATCATCTTTAAATTTTCAAATTACGATTGCTACATTTTCTAACCCATTTTACCCTTATTTAATTAATTACTTATTTAATTATGGTTTGACCGGATTTCACGTTCCACTTGCTCTGGGTCAGTGATTGAGACACCTGATAGTAGCAGTAGTAGTGGTTTATTCCACTTGCTTTGAGTTGAGTCGGTAAACACCCGCCTGTGTAGTACGCAGCAGTAGTGGTTCGTTCCACTTGCTCCGGGATAAGCGGGTAGTATGCAAGGAGTTATAGCTCAGTCCCACTTGCTCGGCGAGGTGGTGTTTCTGTCCATGGTTTGCTACTGGACATGTCGGATTTGGCTGTATAACCGACAGATGATATCTTCGGCCATAGGGCAGACATATATCATATGTACTTGTATGTTTTATTTGAGTATACTTTGTTTTGACTTGCCTAATTGGTTAACTGTAGTTAACTGCTACTTATCCTATCTGCTGTACTTGCTATCTATATTTTGTGTTTTTCTTGATTGTATTGTATGTGTTTGCATCTGAGAGACCCCTCATATGGTGGAGGCATGATGGGGGTTCTTCCACCTGGTGTTTAGGAGATGTGAAGGAAATGGAAGGTGAATAGTTAGATTAGAACTAGAATCCCTTAGATAGATTACCGATATTTCTGGTTAAGAAACAAATTTTAAGTTTGATTCTGAGTGTCAGAGTTTTAGGAACGCCTCTGCCTTTTTCGAGACCTTATATATTATCTATGTGGGCACCTTTACCATACATGTTATTTTCTATATGCAGGATATGAGGCGCCTTGCTGAGCGTGCTGGAGACTCTTTCAGAAGTGAAGATATACTTTTGAGGTTTTTTTATATTATGTACTTAGCTTTTATATATATATATATTCTACTGTTGTATTAAAAACATATTTTGTCCTTATTAGAAGTTGACTTTGGAGAATTAGGATTTTATATTTGCCTTTTGATTTACTTTTTCGGGTTGTATATATATATATATATGGCCTTTACTTCACAGGTCGAGTTTAGAGCTTGATTTTGTATCTATCTTTTGAAATTCTATTTATATACTTGTCTCTTTGATTTTCTATATAAGCCTTCTATCTAATCGCTTTTCGAGTGTAACTCATTTTCGGTCTTGTTTTCATCCTTTCTTCCAATGCTCCTAGTTAAACTATTCTTCATATATATCTATTTACGTATTTTTTTTGTTTTAGAGGTCGTAGCGCCTCAACACCTTTGATTTACGTCCTAAACATAAAGGTTTGTGTGGTAGAGTGTTACAAAGAATAGGATAGTTGATGCGAGCGACAATGACCTCTTGTTGGAGTACTCTTATCACTCATCATTGATATGAAAAAAAAAAGAAGAATGAGAAAAATAGGAGGAAGAATAACTAGAAATTAACGTTCAAATGAAAAAGAATTAGGGTTAAATAGAGAAATAAAGACTAAATCAGTAATAAATTGCAATCTGTCAAACTAGCCATTAGACCTTCGAGTGTGGCACATGATAGCTACGTCAATATTAAAATTATTGAGTAATCACTAAAAAATAATAAAAAATTATTATGATATCCAAAACTCAATCTTAAATACTATTATAATAAAAGTTAAAATTTGAAAAACTAAGGCCCAATTTGGAAAAATAACTTAATTAAGCTCCTTTTGAAAAAATAGCTTAAACAATAAATGATTATATTAAAAGTAGCTTATAAATAAGTTATTTTGTGTTTAGATTTTTAGTTCTAAAAGTCCTTATTTTAAAATGTGATAATAAGTTACTTTTGAAACTTCCCAAACGGGCCCTAAGGACTTCTCTCATAATACAACTACTTTTGATCACATTTCTATAAAATAAGCACTTTTAGAGCTAAAAACCCAAATACAAAATAACTTATTTATAAATTACTTTTAATATAGTCATTTATTATTTAAGCTATTTTATCAAAAGGAACTTAATTAAGCTATTTACCCAAACTGAGTCTAAGGGCTCATTTGGGAAACTTTAAAAGTAATGTTTTTGAGCTTTTGACTTATAAAAAGTAGTAGTATTAATGTCTGGTACAATTTTTAAAACCAAATTGTAACTTTCTAATAAGCTATTTAGGAGTGATAAACCACTATTTTATGGTTTATCTTGTATTTAATTGAGTGGTTTCATCAAGTCTTTACCCACTTATTCATATGATTTGCATGATTTTACAATTCCTTCCTAGTTTTGTTCTATGGTTGAAAACTTGCTTCCTAGAGATCTTTAATTTGTATATTTTAACTCTCCTTTATACCATTCGATGCCGTGATCCGTGTGTTAAGTGTTTCAAGCTTCATAGGGCAGGAATGGCTTAGAGAATGGAGAGGAAGTTTACAAAAATGGAAGGAACACAAGAAACTAAGGAGATAACCAGCGAGCGCGCGATATGAAGAAATTTGCAGCAACGCATGTGCGTGCCTGACGCGTACGCGTGGATTGGAGTTCTGCAAGATGACGCGTGCGCATGCCTGACGCATACGCGTGACAAGGAAATTCGCCAAATGACGCGCACGCGTGACTGACGTGCACGCACTGCAGAAATAACAGAAAACAATGGGGGCGATTTTGGGCCGAGTTTTGACCCAGTTTTCGGCCCAGAAACACAGACTAAAGCCAGGGAACATGCAGAGACTCAACACACATTCTCATTAGGATAGTTTTTAGTTTTAGATCTGAATCTAGAGAGAAATTACTCTCCCTCTAGGTTTTCTTTACATTTATAGTTTCATACTTTTATGCTTTACTTTGGATATTGAAGAGTCATCACATCCGTTGAAGATACTATTCTAGTTTGTTTTCTTACTTCCTATTTATTTATTCCATATTCTTAATTCTTGTTTAGAGTAACAATTGGATTATTTTCATGGATTGTTAATGCAAAGAGTACTTTTCCTTTAATTAAATTTCAGATTCTTATTTTATTTAATTTATCATGTCTTCTTCTTATACTTCTATGAGCGTTATATTCATGTCAATGGAGTAGAATTCCCACTTGACATGGGGGTTGATTAAGAGGAGACACTTGAATTGGAATGCTCAAGTGATTAGTTAAATTGGAAGTTGTTGGCTAATTCTGTATTTACTAACGCTAGACCTTCCCAAGGGAGAGGACTAGGATTTGCGAATAAGAGTTAGCTCAATCACTTGACTTTCCTTTATTTAGTAAGGGTTAACTAAGTGAAAACAACAACCTCTTTACACTACACTTGAGAGAATTCCAACAAGGATAGAACTTCCAATTAATCATTCCCCCAATAAAGGCTTTTTAATTAGAATATATATTTCTCTTTTAAATTACAATTGTTTATTTTCTGTTACTCAACTCTCAAATTTCTCGAAAAACTCCTGATTAATAACTTAGCACCCTTTCTAACAACTCGTTGGGAGACGACTTGGGACTCATGCTCCTAGTATTTTTATTCTAAACTTTTGTGACAACCTTTCTAAATTGATGAGGCGGATTTTTGCTGGTTAAGAGCTTTATTCGTAACGCTGTTCTTATATTATAATCTCTTAATTGGTCTAATCTCCGCCGCTCATCAATTTTTGGCGCCGTTGCCGGAGAGTTACAATTGTGTGCTAAATTACTAATTAGTGTACATATTTCTATTTTATTTGCATATTTTATTTTATTTTATTACTATGAGCTGTATGTTTCTTTCATTGAATGACGCGTTCACTGCCTGATCCGAGCTTAGCTGCATTTGATCCTGAAATTGAAAGAACTCTTTCACATATTAAGCGAGCTCGGCGCAGGTTAGCCTCAGAGGGTAGTGAAGTGATTGTTATCGATTCACCAGTCTCATTTGAGGGCGAATCTGAACCGTCATCTGAGAGCGAAACAAGCTCCTTTACTACTTATTCAGTTGATTCACGTGCAGATAAAATGGCAGCACCTAGAAGGATTACTCTCCAGGAAGTTGAAGCCCCAGACTTTACTCTGAAACTGTATCAAGTGCGTCATCCAAATCTGGCTGAAGATTTTGAATTGAAGACTGCACTAATCAACTTGATGCCCAAGTTTCATGGCTTACCTGCTCAGGAGCCTATCAAGCACCTAAGGGATTTTCAGACAGCCTGTTCTACTGTTAGGCGTCATGGTACAAATGAAACTTCTATTCTGTTAACCGCCTTCCCGTTTTCTCTGGAGGGAAAGGCGAGGGAGTGGTACTACTCCCAACCTGAAGCAACTGTCACCAACTGGGATATGCTCAGGAGAGAATTCCTGGAAAAATACTTTCCAGTTAAAGTTATAGATAGATTGAGAAAAGAGATCTTCTGCATTGTTCAAGGAGAATCAAAGACTCTTTATGAGTACTGGGAGCACTTTAAAAATCTTTTGGACGCATTCCCATCATATGATTGACAAGTTAGTATTGATCATCTACTTTACCCAAGGCATGAAGCCTCGGGATAAAACTACACTAGATGGTGCTAGTAACGGTTCTCTGAAAAAGTACAAGATCACAGATGAAGTATGGCAACTGATCAGCGACTTAGCTGAGTCCACTCGGAATCACAGGCACAGGAACAACCATTCAAAGGCTGTTGCAGAGGTTTTCTCTAGCATTGAGACTTCTGCTTTTACACAGAGTATATGTGAGATGACCAACCTACTAAAGCAGATGCAGTTGAATCAACAACAAACTCAGCCCCCCACCACAACAAAGCCAACAGTTAATTCCCCAAAGAGTATACAGAATTTGTGCTAATTATAGTCACTACACTGATGAATGCCCGCAGCTCTAACAAGAAGACAACACTGTGGCAGCTACTCATAACTTCTATGACCGCCTGAATCAAGGATACAATCAATAAGGCGGCAACTACAACCAAGGTGGGAACTATAACCAATGATGGCAGGACAACTCCAATCAAGGTTGGAGAGATAATTTCAACCATGGCTGGAAGGACAACTATAACAGAGGAGGCAGAGACAACAATAAAAATCAAAGGTGGAATAACAACAATAGACAACAAAATCAGAACCAGCCTTACAGAGCTCCTCACATAAGGCAGTTACAAGGACCCCAACATAACCAACAATAGGTCCCACAGATCACCTATCCCCCTTCCTCATCAAATGACGAGATACTTCGTTCTCTTGCACAAGGACAACAAGACATGCAGACTACGCTGAACTCTACTCTAAATAGTCTGAATGCCATTTTACAAGCTCTCGTCTCCCGAATAGATTCATTACCTGCTTCCACCAACCAGCCTTCAAGCTCCAGTGGAATTCCTTCTCAACTCTTACCTAATTACAAGGGTGGCATCAATGCCATCACTTTGAGGTCCGGAACCACACTGTCAGAGAGGAATAATGAGGAGCCAAGCCCACCAGAACACGCCCCAGCTGAGGATGTGGTAGAAGTAGAAGATGCTAAAGAGGAAGAGAAAGTGCAAGACATGGTTGAAGAAGAAGTAGCTCATCCAAGGAATGAAGCACCAAAGGAAGCAGAAGCTGCAAGTGGCGCCATTCCTATCCCATTTCCACACCTTGCATGGAAGTCCAGAAAGCAGATGGAACTTGATCCCAAAATGGTAGAAATTTTCAAAAAGGTTGAGGTAATTGTTCCCCTTTTTGATGTTATTCAACAAGTACCTAAATATGCAAAGTTTCTAAAAGATTTATGCATACATAAAGAAAAGATTAATGAATTAGAAACTATTCCTTTAGGTAGTTCTATATCTGCTTTAATGAGAAGTATACCTGAAAAATGTAGTGACCCAGGTCCATGCATGGTTAACTGTACCATTAGAGATGTAATATTTTCTGATTGCATGTGTGATTTAGGAGCGTGTGTTAGTATAATGTCATTGTCTATATATGATGCTTTGAGGCTCCCTCCTTTAAAAAGGTCAGTAGCTCATTTTGTGTTAGCAGATAAGAGCATTATTACAGTAGTTGGAATTGCTGAAGATGTATTAGTGAGCATTAAGGGGCTCACATTTTCCATTGACTTCTATATCCTGGAAATGCCCCCTAATGACTCAGGAAGACCCTAATCAATCCTGCTTAAAAGACCATTCCTGAAGACTTCGAAGTTCAAGCTGGATGCATTCTCAGGAACTTACTCCTTTGAGATAGATGGCAGAGCAGTGAGTTTCAGTTTAAATGAAGCTATGAAGCACCCACCGGAAGATCATTCTATCTTCCAGTGCAACATCATTGAAGAAACTGTAGCTGAAGTTCACCAAGAAGAAATAGAAGAGAAGCACATGGAGCAAGGTCCAAGTGTGGGGACACCCTCTGAACATAATGAGGACACTTTACCATTATCATTAGCCCCGGATGATCCAGAACCTAGCCATGAGCAGAAATTGGAATTGAAGCCCCTCCCTCCACACCTCAAGTATGCTTACCTTGAGGATAATCAGAAGTTCCCAGTTATCATTGCAAGGGAACTCACTTCCCAACAGGAGAAGCAGCTGCTCAGTGTGCTGAGAAAACACAAGAAAGCGATTGGGTGGAGCTTGGCGGATATAGTAGGCATCAGCCCTCAGGTTTGTAAGCACAGGATATTCTTAGAAGAGGGATAAAAGCCTGTCCGTCAACCCCAAAGAAGATTAAATCCCACCATCTTAGAAGTTGTCAAGAAAGAAGTGACCAGGCTACTTGAAGCAGATATCATGTACCCCATCTCAGACAGTGAATGGGTCAGTCCAGTACAAGTGGTGCCCAAGAAGTCCGGAAAAAAAAAACAAGAGAAAGAGAGAAAAGCACGCGACGTGCAAGCGTCGCTGACGCGTACGCGTCATTAGTGCTTTCGAAACAAAGAAGAAAAGAAGAAGAGAGTCACGCGGGAGCTTGGCTGGAGGCGTGCCTTAGGCACAAACACGCCCACTCGAACGCGTCCCTGACGCGTCCGCGTCACCCACGCGCATGACCCTGTGAAATCGACGTAAATGGATGTATGGCAGAGAGTTATGATGGAGTGGGGCTGGAATTGTGCAAGAAGCCCAAGCCCTATCACGCGTACGCGTCCCCCACGCGTCCGCATCGTTTTTCAAAATAAGACCATTCACCCGTGCGCGTCTCCCACGCGCACGCGTCACCCTGAATTTTGGCAATGTGCGTATGAAACAGAGAGTTATGCATACGCGAGGCTACTCTCGCACCAATAGCACAAATTAAGTCACGTGTACGCGTCACGTGAAAATAGCGCCAACCACGCGAATGCGTGATTCACGCGTCCGCGTCACCTACGCTGCACAGTTTATCCAAATCAGCACCAGAATTCCTATCTTTTCTTCCCCAATCCAAATTTTTCTTTTCCCTTCTTATTTCTTTCCTATTCCTTCTTTCTTCTTTATTCTTTCTTACTTTTTTTACCTTCTCTCTCCTTCTTTATCATCATCATCAAGGTTCTTTTTCTTTTCTTCTTCCCTCTTTACTTTTCCATTATTATTTTTATTTATGTTTTTTCTTCTTTTTCTTTTCACTTTCATTATCTATGTTTCTTTTTTCTTTCTTTTCTTTTTTATATTATTTTAATTGGTGTTAGAAATTTAAATGGGTGATTGTTTTCTTCTATAATTGCTTGTGGATTATTAAAGAATTGTTTGACGATTAATATTACTTCTTAAGGGTTGCTTGCATGTTCAAATTTAATACTTTTAATAACATATTTACCATGCATGCTAAGTGTTTGTGAAAAAATCCGTGTGGCATTGTGTATATTTAAATACTCTATTCTTCTACTCTAATACCTGTTTTTCACAAAAGCCCTTTTTATATTTTATTGATTGAATATAATTATCAATACAAACAGATTGTTAGTTTGAAACACTTGATAATCAAATTGGGCAATTAATGCTTGATCTATGCTACTCATGCCTTTGTCGGCATGCCAATAAACACCTTGCATTTAATTGCCATAACATGCACTTGCTATATTTCCATTGATGAACTTTTCACATGTAGTCGCGACCATGTGTTAACGACATCCTTCTTTACCGTGCATTGATTATCACTTGTACCATTCTCTTCCTTACTCTAACCCTTAGCTTTAAATGTTACTTACTTTTTCCCTTTTCAGGATGGCTACCAAGAAGGGTAAAGAGAAAGCTACTCCCAAACCACCAGCAAGGAAAGGAACAAAAAGAGCACTAGCTGCTGAACTATCTTCAACAGCAGTAAATCCCTCAACAAAGAGAGTCAAGAGGATCATCAAGGTCGATGAAAAAGAGAAAGCTTTTTCAGCAAAGGACACTGCGCGGTTCACTAATCGCTACTGTGAGCAGATGTTCCCCATCCTGGCTGAGCGGAACTATAATAATGAGTACCTTCTCATCCTCCCGACCAACATTGTTGAATTTGTTGAGCCCCGAATTGAACGAAGACAATGGGTATTCCTACGGAGACAGCCACGGCAGGTCAATCTTTCATGGGTAGTTGAATTCTACTCAAACTTTCACATACCAACCCTGCAGTCTATCTATGTCCGACAGAAGCAAGTCCCCATAACTAAAGAAGCTATTCAGCAAGCTTTAGATCTTTCGCCTGCTCCAGAAGGATTGGACGTATTCTAAAAAGTATCTTTTAAGCGCCAGACATACCAATTTGACTGGGACGCCGTTCTCAGAATTATAGCACAACCTGGCAGCAGATGGATTTATGGATATCATCGATCCCGACCTAAGGGAATATTGGCTTCAGCACTCACCTTGGAGGCTCGAGTATGGGCACAGATTATGTCTCATTACGTTTTTCTGAGCACTCACGAGTCCTCCTTCACTGCAGACATGGTTGTTCTACTATGGTGTATCCTTACAGACCAGCCTCTCAATTTACCAAGACACATCCGGAATGCTATGGGACACGTACAAATTGCGGGCAACCTACCTTTTCCCGCTTTGGTTTCAGATCTAGTCTCAGCAGCCGGAGTCTCCTACAGAGTTGGGGACACCAAGACCATGATTCTGCGGGATGATCAGTACGTCCCCAACGGGAAGTAGGGGTGTGCATGGGCCGGGTGAAACCGGGTTTGATGTGACCCAGACCCGGTCCGAAATATATACCGGGCCTATTTGTTAGACCCGAACTCGACCCTAGACCCGATGAAACCTATACACTTTCGGGCCACGATTATACCGGGTGAAAATCGGGCCGTTAATATTATATTACCTTGATACCTTTTTATAAGTTAGCATGTAAAAATATCCAAATTTCCAAGACTCCAACCATTATTTGACATGGTAAAATTCACTTAGAAAAATATAATAAGAACTAACTCTTCTCTAAAATTAAAGTATAACCATAATCAATACTAATATTGCCTAATAACACCAAATATTTAAATCAATACAAATAACACAAGATTATGCATTAGTCTAAAGTCTTATGCATTTTAAACATAAAATATTAACTTATAGTCTTATATATAATGACTAATAACACAAAATATTAAGGTTTACAATACTTAAATTTCACATAATAATAGCCATCATCCATCACTAATAACACAAAATATTAATTGTGTATGATGACCGGGCCACCAGGCCGATTTCGGGTGACCCGAGCTATGGCCCGGACTCGACCCGAAATAATGACCGAGTCTACTTTTGAGACCTATATCCGACCCTAGACCCGATGAAATCACATCAAATTAGCCCCTAAAGTGTTCGGGACCGGGCCGAGTCTTCGGGCCGGGCCGGGCCATGCACACCCCTAACGGGAAGTACATCAGACCTCCAGCAGCCACTATCAACCGGACCACAGAACCGGCGGAAGATATTCTTTCTCATTCCACATCACAAGAACCTTCAACAAATCAGCTACTCCTACAGATAATTCAAAGATTAGACCGACTAGACCGGCAGGGAAAGCAAAGAGAGCGCCGTAACAAGCATTGATTTACATACCTCAAGGAGCTGATTGTTGGTAACCACCCACCTGAAGAAGGCCCAGACACTCCGGACTCCACTTCATTTACCAGCATAGGGAGCCATGACGGCCCCAATTGTGGAGATGCTGCTACCAGCCCCCCTTTGTTCCTGACTGATGGCACCGAGGACGGTACCAAGCTTTAAGTGTGGGGAGGTCGGTCAGTACCTGACTTCCGGAAGTAATTTCTCTTTCTTAACATTAATAAGTTAATTTTATTTTGTTAGAATAGGATAAATTGCATAGTAATAGGTATTTGCATGCATGTTCTAATTGGTTGAAAAATAATAAGTTTTCTTTTCAAGACTCTATTTTGAAAAATTTCACTAATTTAAATCAAAACCTTTGTGTTAAAACCTGTTTGAAGACTATAAATTGGAACATAAATGATAGCTAAGAACACACAACCCGTGAGACTTGAGCTTAATTACATGGTTACATTATTTAACCATAATATTTTATTCTTGTGTGTTTGCTTCTCTATGATTGTAATCTATATTTTGTTCCATCCTATATGTCCAATGTTTAATGTGTTATATGCATGCATATGATTGAGGCCATTATTTGTCTATTAGCTCACTTATCCCAAATAGCCTACCCTTTCAATTACCTTTGTTAGCCACTTTGAGCCTTTTTATCCCCCTTGTTCTATATTTTACCACATCACTAGTTTTAAGCGTAAAAACAATTAAATACCCCAAATTGAATCTTTAGTTAGCTTAAGATGGAGATTGTGTGTCAATTAAGTGTGAGAAAATTGTGGGAACATGGATTAATAAGGGGATATGTCATGATAAAATATTGGAAATTTGGGTACCTACTCATGTGAAACTAGAAAAATAAAAAATCCACGAGCATTGATAATGTTATGTTTACCTTTTTCCTTTAAAAAAAATCCAAAAATATTCAATAATTAAATAAATAAATAAGGGGACAAAATTACCACAGTGCTAAGTTAAGTTAATGAAAAGATCAATGCATATGTGATACAAATTAAAAGAAGAGTTGATGCATGAGTATGTAATGCAAAAGTGGGAATTTTGGGTAGCTAGGCATGAACTTAAAAGTATGTAGAGTATGTATAGGTGAAGCTTAGGTTGATCAAGGATTCAATTTATAGCTCACTTAGCCATATGTGTACCCTTACCTTTACCTTGGCCCCATTACCACCTTGAAAAGACCTCATGATGTTTGCATTGATACATTGAATACTTGTTGATTGGGTAGGTGAAGAACAAAGTTTAGAAAGCATGACTAGGGAAGAGTAGAGTGATTACCCTATACACTTGAGTGATTAGAGTGCACCTATACTATCAGTGAGGGTTCAATGCTTGATTCTATGTTCCCTCCTTTCATGAGCTGTCTTCTTACAAGTTTACTTGTTTTTACTGTATAATTTGAATTAGTGAAATTTGAGTTATTTTTATCTTGAAGAACTTATTTATTTTTAATCAAGTAGGCAGAATCATCTCAACATATAGTTGCATTCATATATAGGTTGCATTGCATTACACGAGTCTTACTTTTCTCTGCTCATTTACTTTATCTCCTTGAGCTAAGCATGAGGACATGCTAATGTTTAAGTGTTGGGAGGTTGATAAACCACTATTTTATACTTTATCTTGTATTTAATTGAGTGGTTTCATCAAGTCTTTACCCACTTATTCATATGATTTGCATGATTTTACAATTCCTTCCTAGTTTTGTTCTATGGTTGAAAACTTGCTTCCTAGAGATCTTTAATTTGTATATTTCAACTCTTCTTTATACCATTCGATGCCGTGATCCGTGTGTTAAGTGTTTCAGGCTTCATAGGGCAGGAATGGCTTAGAGAATGGAAAGGAAGTTTACAAAAATGGAAGGAACACAAGAAACTAAGGAGATAACCAGCGAGCATCGACGCACACACATGGCTAACGCGAGCGCGCGATATGAAGAAATTTGCAGCGACATGTGCACGTGCCTGACGCATACGCGTGGATTGGAGTTCTGTAAGATGACGCGTGCACGTGCCTGACGCGTACGCGTGACAAGAAAATTCGCCAAATGACGCGCACGCGTGACATGCGCGATCTGCAGAAATAACAGAAAACGTTGGGGGCGATTTCGGGCCGAGTTTTGACCCAGCTTTTGGCCCAAAAATACAGACTAAAGCCAGGGAACATGCAGAGACTCAACACAAATTCTCATTAGGATAGTTTTTAGTTTTAGATCTGAATCTAGAAAGAAATTACCCTCCCTCTAGGTTTTCTTTACATTCATAGTTTCATACTTTTATGCTTTGCTTTGGATATTGAAGAGTCATCACATCCGTTGAAGATACTATTCTAGTTTGTTTTCTTACTTCCTATTTATTTATTCCATATTCTTAATTCTTGTTTAGATTTACAATTGGATTATTTTCATGGATTGTAAATGCAAAGAGTACTTTTCCTTTAATTAAATTTCAGATTCTTATTTTATTTAATTTATCATGTCTTCTTCTTATACTTCTATGAGCGTTATATTCATTTCAATGGAGTAGAATTCCCACTTGACATGGGGGTTGATTAAGAGGAGACACTTGAGTTGGAATGCTCAAGTTATTAGTTAAATTGGAAGTTGTTGGCTAATTCTGTATTTACTAATGCTAGACCTTCCCAAGGGAGAGGACTAGGATTTGCGAATAAGAGTTAACTCAATTACTTGACTTTCCTTTATTTAGTAAAGGTTAACTAAGTGAAAACAACAACATTTTTACACTACACTTGAGAGAATTCCAACAAGGATAGAACTTCCAATTAATCATTCCCACAGTCAATGCTTTTTAATTAGAATATATATTTCTCTTTTAAATTACAATTGTTTATTTTCTATTACTCAACTCTCAAATTTCTCGGAAAACTCCTGATTAATAACTTAGCACCCTTTCTAGCAACTCGTTGGGAGACGACTTGGGACTCATACTCTCAGTATTTTTATTCTAAACTTTTGTGACAACCTTTCTAAATTGATGAGGCAGATTTTTGCTGGTTAAGAGCTATACTCGTAATGCTGTTCTTATATTATAATCTCTTAATTGGTCTAATCTCCGTCGTCAAGGAGCTTATAGAGAAGTTAAAAAAAAATAACTTCTCTCATAATACAACTACTTTTTATCAGATTTCTATAAAATAAACACTTTTAAAATTAAAAATCCAAATACAAAATAACTTATTTATAAGTTACTTTTAATATAGTTATTTATTATATAAATTATTTTTTTAAAAAGAGCTTAATTAGACTGTTTAGTCAAACTGAGCCTAAACACTTTGTTTGGATGTAAAATGAAAAATGGATGGAAAGAAAATGAGAGGAAAGAAAATAGAAAGAAAAATGAAGAGAAAATGAAAGAAAAGAAAGTAAAAAAGAATTTTCTTTTTGTTTGGATGGAAAGAAAAATAAGAAGAGAGAAAATCATACCTAAATGAAATTATATTAATACCATTTATAAATTATAATATACTAATGTTATAATGACAAATTTGTAATTTTACCTATTTTTTCACTCCAATCTAAATTTTCTTCTCAATTTTAAAAAAAAAATTAACATGAACCCCACATATACTGTTATATTTTTCATTTATTTTTTTTCATCCAAACAATAAAAATTAATTTTTCCATCTATTTTCTTTTCCTTTATTTTTTTTTTCCTCCAAATTCTTCTAAACCAAACAAAGTGAAAATGATAATCCATGAATTTAAGGAACCAATAATTTACAATTTACTCCGTTTCCTTCTCTTCAACATTCATCTCCAATTCATTTCCATTCGAAACGGATATTCTGATAGATTCCGTTTCATTTCCGTTGGCTTTCTTCCCTCTTAACATCCAACCATCCTTCACCAGTTTCTCTTTCCCTTCTCTTCAACGTTCATCTCCCGCTTCCAAAAGGAAAAAAAAAAAATACTGACTTTCTGAAAACCAAGTTCGCTGTTCTTCCCGCCAAAGCAGATGCTCCTTCAGCTTAATCTTCTTCATCTTCCTTACTACCACCAACCTTCCCTTCCGAACTCGATAATCCTTAAACTCCTCACTCCACCAATTTCTTCTCTTCCTCAATCCTTCCCTCGAACCGGTTCCGGTCGGCGAGCGAGTCTTTCGGCTTGCCACAGTTTGGGTTCACCGGTTTTCTCGTTGCCGGAGGATGAGTTGGACGTGGAGCTGGGTCGGCTTCTGGCGCTGTTGCCGGAGGAGATGCGGCGGCGGGTCAGTGATCACCCGGAGCTGCACCAGCTGATGGAGGTGGTCATGGATTTGGGTCGGAAACCACTGGCTAGGTTTCCGTCCGGTGATTTCGTGATTTCGGAGTTTCCAATAACGGTTCAGGATATCGAGCACGCTACGGCACAGGTACGGTGCCCTCTTCCCACCCAACCCTCGTCTGTTTGAGATATTTCCGTTGGCTACGATTCTTTGTGCTTCTTTTAGTTTTGGGAGAGTGTTAGATACAGTTGGTTAGTTATAGAAATTATTAGTTAATAAAACTTATGAGTTTCACTGTAATTAGTTAGTTGGTTAGAGTTTGTTGTTGAATTAGATTTAGTGTTAGGAATCTGTCAAAGACTGCACTGCACTCTGTGGCATGTGCCTGATATGTATATATATATATATATATATATATATATATAGGGCAGCCTGAAGCTTAGTCCCTTAGTGAAAATTCATTTCCCGTATTAGTCTTATAAGTTTTTTGTTCGGAGATTATGTAGGGTGGAACTATATACGGAAGAAAGACTTAAGTTGAATGGATAAGATTAGGTGCAAAGTGCAAACTATAGAAGTAAGTGATGAAAATTAATTTATTTTTGAATTATAGAAAAATGGAAAATGAACAAATCTATGTTCGGTTCCTTTTGGGTTTCAGTGTTATTCGTTAGATGTGGATCAAATTAATCTGAAGGCATGTAATTATAAACTTTCAGTTTAGAAGAAAAAGGAAAGGAAAAGAAACAAATTTCATATGTATAATTTACTAAGTTTATATTTACTGTTATTTCTATGGATAGTTTCAGGCATATTTGATGTTAATTGCTAATGAAATCAATTAAGTGAAGTTATAGCATTGAAGGAAAAAAAATTGGATACAGCCTATTAAAGGCACACCAATTGGCTTCCAAATTCCGACGTAGGAAATTCATTTGGTTTGGTTCGAATTATTTAAAATTTTCTCTCAGTCTAAACCTTGAACACCCATAGATAATTTTGTAGGGGATTTAGATTCTCTAATTTTTCTTTAAATCTTGATCATAACCTAATCTATTAGAAAGAAAAATCCTGATCATGTCATATATCATATTTTGAAAGAAAAACACACAAATCACTTGTCTGTAGGTAATTCTTGGTCCCTTTACTGAAAAAATCATGTTTATAATCCGAACATGTCCATTGATGCTTTCATGTTGTTAAGCAAAAGAGGATTTGAATCCTTGTTCTGGACACTTCACATGAAGTGAGTGTGCTGTCATTGACGTTTTGCTGAAGCACGTATGAGCAATTAGCTAACAACAGGGAATCCTATTAGGTGCCACCAGTGCCTAGTTGTAGTTGGGTGTGTGGGAATATGATTAAAAAGTCCCACCTTCTAGAAGTTTTAATAACTCTCAATGCAACATAAAAGAACAATCCGGTCTTTTTTTGTCAGGTGGGTTGACATCATACCATTAATAATTGTGCTATATCATAAATTATGTGCATTTATAAAATTAAAATCTATGTTCTTTTCAATGGTTTCATCTGAGTTCTTTCTAGTTCTCACTCTTCCTCTACTTATTTTGGCTACCCTCCATCTGAAGTATTCTACTTAATTGGGCTTTTGTAGGTCTTCCTTTACTTATCCAATTCCACATCGTTATTTATCAAAAATTGATCTTATTCTCTTATTGGTTATTTTCTGTTCAACATGCAATTGTAAACATTATTTACAATTTAATAGTTTAATACATAATTTTCTTATCAATTTGAGTCATAACAACTCTAAATCTATCCAGGAGGAGAAGAATGTTATATAGGTTGCTTAGAAGCAAGGAAATTGGAAGTGTGAAACAATTTTCTTTTTCATTTGCCTATTTGGTTGAGAAGAATGTTGTCTAAGTTGCTTCGAAGTATGGAAGTATGAAAGTTTGAAAATAATTTTCTTTTTTATTTGGGCTAGGACCATAACTTCTAATTGATCTTGGAAAGCTGTAACTGTAACTGCCAATTCACATAACTATAATGCAGGTTGGTGATTTTGCTATTGATAATCGAGCTGGAATCAGTAGGACTTTACACCGGATTAGTGCTATCAGAAACCGTAAGGGGGCAATCATTGGCCTAACTTGTCGAGTTGGCAGGGCAATTTCTGGGAGTGCTAAATTGTTGCAAGATTTGGTTCAAGATGGGGCTTCTTTGTTGCTTATTGGGCCTCCTGGAGTAGGAAAAACTACAATTATTAGGTGAGTGATTCCTTTATTTTATGGTAAAAGTATATGAATGGAAGTGATGTCCCTGAAGTGTGCTATTTTGATGCTTCCTTCCACTTCTTGCTGGATGTGTGAATATTCTAGATGCTAATTTGGGGATGGCAATGGGGCAGCACGGGCAGATATTTGATTACCTATACGGCTATACCTACCTTGAACACCCACACATCGCCCTACTCCCTGCCCCATTCTGTTCCATACCCAAACCGGCGAGTATAAACCTGTTTCACTCTGCCCGGAACAAGACCCCTAGATAGATTTACAAACATCTATAACATGATGATTAAAAAATTGAAGAATTAATCAATAAAGTTCCCAATATGATTAAGTTCTTAAAAAGCATAATTAAGCACAAATATAATCCAAATTGTTCACAACACATAGAATAAAGATAGTCTCACAACAGATCAAAATAGCTTTAAAATATCAATATAATCTTAAGAGGTAAATACTAAATCGATACTCAAAAAGATTCCGACGCTAAAATACTGAAAATAGTATTTGACTTTTGTTATTGACAAAATGGTCCCTGAAATATTTTAAAATTTGATAAGCCTGTCCCCGAGTTTGCCGGAGATGTTCTCCGAGCACCATGCTGACATAGCCATTGTGTTTTAATGACCTAGCAAAAACCCCCAACCTTGATCCTTCCCCTCCCCAAGCAAAAACCCCCAACCGTGATTTCCAAGCTTCTGTTTCCAAACCCTAGAGCATCAATGGCGGATCTCACAGGAAGGTGGCGGATCTCACAGGAAGGTAACAATGTCGGTCATTACGGGAACGAGGTTCGTGGCGAAGGTGGCGGAGGAAGGAGGGAAGGAAGAAGCGAGAACCGCCATGCTGTGCGGCGTTGAGACCTTAATCTTGCGGTCGAGGCTGTCGGCGTCGAGGTGGTCGTCGTCATTGTCCACGGTCGTGGTGAGGTACTCGTAACCATAGCATTTCGTGATTTATTGTTAAATCCACTTTGATTCTCTATGAACTAACAATTTTGGACCATTACCATGGTTAAAGCAAAGCTAGGCATAGGCAGTTTTAAATCTAGACGCAGCTGGCTGTCTCTGCACCCCTACCTCCTTTATCACTGACCAGTCATTTAGGGGCCTTAGCTGGTGATCTGGGCTGTTTCCCTCTCGACGATGAAGCTTATCCCCCGACGGCAATGGCGATGACGGAGGTGGCGGGCAGGAAGGGGAGGATGTGGGTGGAGAGCCAGGAGTGTGCAGCGGAGATGTCGGAGCTGATGTTGCGATGCGAGAGTTCTCGAGGGAGACAATGAGGTCAATGGCGGTGTTGGGGAAAGCTTGGAGGATTTCAGTGTCATAGATCTTAACCTTGTTGATGAGTGTTGACTGAAGAAGCTTTGCTACTTTCTTTGGTGATGGAAGGTTGTTACCCAGCGTGAATAGTTAATGCCCACTCCCGAAACTGAAACTGGAACCATGAGCAGTGTCAAAAGCAGCAACACGGTGGGGAGGGGGAGGGGGAAGGGGGAGTGCGTTGGGGAGGGGAAGGATTAGGGTTGGGGTTTTTGCCAGGTTATTAAAACACGGTGGCCACATCAGCATCGTGCTCACTGGAGATGTGCTCCGTCGAGCTCGGGAGCACACTTGTCAAATTTTAAAATATTCCAGGAACTATTTTGTCAATAACAAAAAACAGGTACTATTTTGTCAACGACAAAATATTTCGGATACCGATTTGGTATTTACCTCTAATGCTAAACTAAAGGAAGCTTAAATTCATCACAACACAAGAAAATTCACCAACTTTGTTAATCCTTTTCAGACATTCATTCATGGGTATTTAGTTGGAGCAATCTTTGTCTTTGAACACCTTCAAAAGTATCTGTAATTATTCATAAAGTACATAAATTAGAATCTAAAATAATCAACGTCTCCAAAAAAATGCTTTTAAAATTATGCAAAATGAAGTAATGGATCTTCAATATATATATATATATATATATATATATATATGAGAAGATGGCCATTACCCATACTCACCTCATACTCAAATAGGAACAAGTGGGTTTTATCCAAACTCGCCTAAAAAATCCAGTCAACTGTTGAATAACTGACCCGAATAGAGTGGGTTGGGTCAGGTCAAGTCCGCGCGAATTGCCTTCCCTTGCTGGAAATGATACATTTCGAAGTACACACGTTACTATAGTATATAAAGATACGCTGGTTTTAGTTTTTCATAACTAATTTGGAAGTAGAAAATCATGCGCCTGACTTTTGCAATTTGCTGTTTTCCATTCCTTTGTGATCGTGATATCTTTTCATCTAACAAAAATAAGTACATGAAATTTTTGTTTATGCTAATGCTTTAATTATGTACTTATGGACTTCATAGAATAAGGGCATTGTCGGCAATGTATACTTGGCTAATGTTTCTCTGATGATACATTTTTTATATTGTTTTTCTATTGGTGTGCCTTACTTCCTGATTCAAGTTGGAAATATTTGTATTTTATTCTATATACACAGGGAAATAGCTCGGATGTTAGCAAATGATTATAAGAAGCGTGTGATGATAGTTGACACCTCCAATGAGATTGGTGGTGATGGGGATATACCACATGCTGGAATAGGCAGTGCTCGACGTATGCAAGTCCCCAACGCTGATATGCAACATAAGGTAATGGCTGTGCTAAAGGTTAACCTGTTGCTTATTTTGTGGATAGTTTGTGTAACTGTATTATCTCTCTATTTTCAATGATTCAGTGGTGACTGAGAATGAATACCTTGGGGAGGGATTGCAGGTTATTCTGACCAGATAGTTAGGCTTTTCAAATTATTATCGAATGATTTAATGAGATTAGATTGTCATTTTAAATATAACTACCTATACATTTCCACTCCAGATTCTCTTGTTTCATACTTATACAATGATATTTGATTTATTATGGAAATCAGCTGAAAATTTGATCTGGTAGGTTCAGATTTTACTTGGGTAAAATTTTAATTCTGTTGCATTTGAGCGTATACCAGTTTTATGAATTAAAAAAGGCATCCCGGTGCAAAGCATCCGGCTTGCGCAGAGTTCGGCAAACGGCTGCATCCAAAGGACATAATGTAGGTAGTGCAACTTGATGGGTGGCTGATTCCATAGCTTGAACCTAACTTGAGGTCATACATAAATAACTGGATTGTTGTTCCAAGCTTTCCTTCACCAATTTTACTCATTGTGATTTAATATTTACCTTTCGTCGAGTAATAGTTGGGATAGATACAACTCTAGAAGTAAATTTTCCATCATTAAACTATGAACCAATTACCAAAATTTTCATTTTAGGCTACCACTCCTAAACATAAACCTCATTGTTTCTCAAGATTTATTTAAAGGTTAATTTATTCCATATTACCTTTCTCTTGACTCACATTTTACATCAATTATCAAAACACACTAGATATATTTCCAGACCATGTAATGTGTAAGAGATATTCTTTTTCTTTTTTTCTTTTTTTTTTCCGCCGGGGGGGGGGGGGGTAGTAACAATAAAACAGAATAGTTGATGAAAGTCGTCATTCTCTTGGTGGTGTTTCTGATTCTCTATCCCTTGAATTTTTTTATCTTCCTCTCACCCGATTTTTGGTGCCTATTGTATTGTTCAGGTATTAATAGAAGCAGTTGAAAACCACATGCCACAAGTGATTGTAATAGATGAAATTGGTACAAAACTTGAAGCAATGGCTGCTAGTACTATCGCACAGCGTGGAATCCAGCTTGTTGCCACTGCTCATGGAGTCACAATTGAGAACCTAATAATGAATCCTTCATTAGAGATGCTAGTCGGAGGAGTACAGGTGAGGTATAATGCAACAACTACATCTAAAGAAAAATGACAAGTTGATTGTCATAACATTTGATATAGATTTAGTTTTTGAAATTGTGTGTGATCTAAGGTGACCATGCTCTTAAGGTGACACCCTCTTGAGTTCTTGTAGCTTTGAACAACATGGGAACATGTTCGGATCCAAAAATGGAACTTTGAATGTGAAACTAGGGTTAGTGTATTTTATATCTTTATAGGATGAGTAAATAGCCATTTTGGCACTTGAAAGATTCAGATTTTGACAAAACGGACCTCCACCATTTGTTTTTGACAAAATCTGCTCCATTTGACAAAATTACCTTATTGTTAACCCATCACTCTGCACGATTAGGCTATTTTTTCAAATGGAACAGATATTTGGAGGTTCACTCTGCACGATTAGCCAATTATTTGCTTTGTTGTCCTAAGAGCATGGGCTTTTGAGAGGAAATGGTCTGTGACTTGAAGTGTAGCCAAACAATCATGATGTTATATTTTTCTTCATCCTCCATGTCCTATTTACATGAGCAACTAAACCTACGGGCATACATTTATTCTTTTTGGTTACATCAGCTCTACTATCATTTTCTAGAGTGTGACACTGGGGGATGAAGAGGCCAGTCGCAGGGGTGTCCAGAAGACTGTGTTAGAGAGGAAAGGGCCATCAACATTTAGTTCTGGAGTGGAAATTATCTCCAAGACACAGCTGAGGATTCATCGTAGCCTTGAAGCAACTGTTGATGCTATTCTTTCTGGTAATTTTTCTTCATGGCAAAGTAATTGGTTGTGGATTGATTTATGACTCCATGCTATTTGTCTTGTTGGTATAGGTCGTCTTCCAAATGTTGAAGTGCGCAAAATGAAATCTCAAGAACAAGAGAATTCACCCAAGGGACCTGTTATTAACAGTTCTCCTAATGGCAACGTTATGTATGAAGATGCAGTAGAGCAGGCTGATGACCAAAATGATCAAAATGTATCTCCTTCTCAGTTGCCTAATGATGTGGTAGAGGATTCATGGGAACACAAAGTGCCACTTCGCCTGTTTTGTTATGGGGTAAGGCATCATTTTCCAACAGCTTTTACAATTCATGATATCAGATTTTTTTTTTTTTTTAATCTGTATAATTACATTGAGTTTGAAGTAGATGACAAGGATATTTGCACATATGAGATGCAACAAATTTGGTGGTTCAGTGTTTGCATCAGAAGAAACAAACTAAAATTTTCATTTCTCTGAACTTATTAAATATCTTCCCATGGTCAAATCTCCTAGTTAAGCCCTGCCTTGATGATTATCCAATGAACTTATTCATAATAACATGTTCTCTGCTATTGCGAGTAGTGATTATTTTTTTTTGACTATTGAGGAAAGAGATATGAAAGGAAACAGTGTCTTCCCATTCCATCTGAAAAGTAGATAGTTCTAAAATTATACATAACATATATTTACCATTATAATAACTTTTTCCTCCTCGTTAAAAGAGAGATCAATAGATAACAAGAAAAGGAAAGGTATTAGACTATTGAATGACGGAGGGATCCTACCTCTTAGAGAAATGAATAGATCACAAGAGTGACGATATTGAAAGACATAAAACTAGAAAAAGATATCTAACTGTTATCTACAACATTCTACCATTTAGGATTTGAATATGTGAAATATCTAACAAAATATCAGAAAGATAAACAAGAAACCCAATGAGGGAGATTGCATTCTTCTGTTTGATTGATGTAAAGAAACCAATGAAAACCAAAGCAATGAACAATGCATTTCTTTTTCATTTATGTTTTGTTATGTCCTATTTACGATGCATTTTTTTTTTCATTTTATGTTTTGTTATGTCCTATTTAACTTACAGAATGATCATTAATTATAGATTTTAGAGGCCACTGTTATGCAAGGGGTCAAACAGTTGAAAATGAATGATGCAGCCCTTCAATTGACTGATAATATTAGTGAGGCACATGCCTTACTTGCCTTGCAAGCAAAGCTTAAAAAGAATCCAAGGATCCAAGCTGCTGCTAAATCTCATGATATTCCTATATATGTAACAAAGGTAACAATTACCTAAAATTGCTATGTTATTATAAAATTGCTATATATGTAACAAAGGTAACAATTACCTAAAATTGCTATGTTAAATTTTTGCTTAACATTGTTTTCCCACTTTGTAGACAAGTTCATTGGAGCAAGTAACAAAAGCCATACAGGCATTAGTAGATGATCATGAAAATGGTTTAAAGGATTCTGTATCAATGGATAAGATTAAACTATCGGAGAAGATTGATGCTTTGGAGGTAAATATTGTAGTTTGATATAGTTCTCATTTCCAATACAACCCCCCCCCCCCCCCCTTCTCTTCCTTTTTTTTTCTCCTCATGCTGTAGGAAACAAGTAGCTTGACTCGGTTGATTGTCAAGTCGGATTTTATAATTATGGGCACTCCTCATTCTATATCACATACATATGAATATACAGTTTATTCTTGGGTTACCATCATGACTTCCCACAGCCCATAGATGGGTTCCTCTGTATCTACAAGTCAAATCACTTAAACAAGATAATCCATAACTTTTAAGGGTGTACATTACATGAAGGACAATTGCAATTTTCATTTCATTCTTTCCATTTGAGATTATGTCATAAATAATTCGTCTCTTAGGTGATAAGTAGGGTGTACACAGTTGGGTCATTGGTGTGTATGGTGCAGGTGGTATAGCGTATCATGGGGCTATTTTGGTGGATACTGTATTGAGAGGTCGTTCTGGTGCTGTTGGTGTCATGGTGGTTGCCGGTAGGTGGAAGGCTGGTCATGGCTTTTGGTGTTTGTTGATGAAGGAGCAACTGACAGTGAGGGCGGGCATGCTATGCAGGCAGGAGCACATGTGAAAAATATGAATAAAGTGAATGCTCAAAATTGTCAGTGACATTGTAGCAATAAAATTATCTTGGCATAAGTAGAGTAGGACTTTTATGGCTCTAGAGAAATACTAATAATTTACTGGTTTATGGTATAATAAATATTTTAGCCATGGGTGATGCAACTGAATGCCGGGTTGCAATACATGTGATAAGTATAGAAAATTGCCTAACGAGGCAATGATAGATGGAGCAGGATCACTGTAACTGGAGTGAAACTGATGGAAAATGTCGCATTGGGAACAATCAACTGAAACGGATTCCCATGGTAGCAATGACAACAAAATGCTGCTTATATGTGGCACACATTGAAAAATACCATTGCCCATTGATATCACATGATCTTTTACAACTGAAATTCGTTATATTTCAGTCAAATGGACTTGCAAATATCTGACACAATATCTTTTTCACCTTTCAGGAGGCAAGAATGGCTATCGAACATACTGTAATTCCTAAGGGAGAACCTGTGGATCTACTTCCAAGGACATCTCACATACTGTCACTTCAGCTGGACCTCATTCGTAAATACCAACTAGAAGCAAGGAGAATCGCTGGAGAGTCAGATGTACATTTGCGCATCCTTCCATCCCATTATATGACAGATGAAGAAGCAAAAACTGATGAAATATCTGAGTTTGATGATTTTGCTTCCAATGGCAGCGCCAATGGCTCACCATACAGCTTGGACAGATTGCCCCTTCTGCCTGAGTAAGTAGTATATGGGTTTGGTTAGTTGTATATATTGTATTCAATTATTCATACATACTTGAAAGATAAGAAATAATTTGAATACTGTGTTATTCACTTATTCTGAACTGTACGGGACCTCTACAATTTCTATACTAATTTGTAAATTATACATGTAAAATCATGTTTACAATAAATGGAGAAATACAGGAAATCCAGTATGATAATCTCACTTATTAACAGCCAATGAATCTGGTTTGGTTGTGTTGGTTGGTTGACATGGTGGCAAGAAAAGGTGCCAAGTCTTGGTGAAGTAAAAATATAGTTGGGAATTGAGAAGGAAAAATGGAGGGACGGCGGGCAGAGGTTCAGGAAAATCAGTGAAAGCTAGGGGGACGGAGAGGATGTGATTATGCTTCCAGATCGGAAACTCATGCCAGTTTGAATGAGAAGAGTAATCTGAATTATTGAATAACTTGTGTGTTACTCTAAACTGGACAGGATGTCTACAACTTAATACACACTAGGATTAGGCAGGAGACTAAGATAGCTATATATACTTTCATGAAGTATATAAATTAATTTAAGATTTAATAACTATAAAAATAAAAAATTTATTCATAAATTACATCATATATAAAATTGTGAAAATATAGAATTGAAATATGTTCATTTGACTTAATGTAATCATTTTTATCTTTGTTTTCTTAGTCATTTTTATTTGTGTTTTTTTTTTGTCTTTCTATTACATTTAAATGTTATAGTGCAAGAATGAAACTATTAGATAAAACGCTTATATTAGATAAAATGAAAATATGAATATAATGCTTTAATAGCTGAAAATTAAGTACTATTTAATTTTCTAATTTTATTTTGAGTAAAATGACAATCAGACTCTTGAAGATTTTGATTTTAGACTAATTAATTTCTGAAAAAAAAAATACTAATTTAGTCATCCATGATTGTAAAGATTTCGATTTTAGATTAATTAATTTCTGAGAAAAAAATACCAATTTAGTCATCCACGTTTGTAAATGGTGGACACGTGATGTTTTTCTATCAATTCATTACGTAAAATTTAACGGTGATAGTTATATGTATAGTTAATTACTGTGATGTGTCTATTTATAAAAAGTTGTCATGTAGATAACTTTTGGAGTAAAAATTTACCTATTTTAGTAAGATTCATAATAGAGAGCTGATAAAAATTATATAAAAATTCAAAAGATAAATGATTTACTGTACAAAATTACATCATTTCTATGCTTGTGTGGCAGTAACGAGACACATACCATTGTAGATAATGAAATACATAGGCAATTTCATTTTGTTTTACACTATCCGTTGACAGAAGGACATACATGTCTCCCGTTTGCTATCGTGAAGGACTTAATTGGTACTTTTTTAGGACTAATTAGTCCGAAGTCGAAATACTCTATCTAATTCTCACTTTACTCTTTTATTTTTATGAATCATGACACCCTATATTTTCAACAATATTATTATAACTAAGTGATATTTAAACCAAAAATGTGAATTGTTAAAAGGAAAAAAGAAGTGATATATAATTGACAAAGATAACATATAACTAATAAATATAATTAGGCAAAGAATGAAAAAAATAAAAAAAATAATTATAAAAACATTATACATTATATTCTAGTGTTTTAAGGAGTTCATCATCCAATACATATGCTTAACAAACTTAAAATAAATAAATAACTATAGTCATCAACCAGATTTTTCTTATAGCTTTTCAAAATATTCATAAAAATAGAGAAGAGTGAAAGACATGTGATTATTTGAGAGAAGATAAAAAGGTGAAAAGTTAATGTTAATTTAAATAGTAAACATAAAAAAGAGTAAATATTTTAGAGATGATAAATTATATTTTATTATTAATTTATACCTATTAAAGAGAAATAATGTTAATATTAAAGACATAAAATAACTTATCTAAACATAAAACATAAAAAAAAAATGAAAAAGTAAGGCCAAGTGTTAATTTCTTTCAAAAGAAGAATGAGAAGAAATTGACTTTATATAACTGAATGAAAACAAATTTTATAATTCAATTATATCTATTAAAACAAAATAACATTAAGACTGAATATATAAAATAATTTAAAGAGAAATAATTAATTAAAAAAATATAAAAATAGAAAAAAAATTCTGGACATATAATATAAAGATAAAAGATTATGAATAAATGAAAATACGATAAAGATAACATAATATAATATAATATAATATAGGAAGTTATGCTATTTAAAAAAAATTATGTAACAAAATATAAAAATGTCAAATATTTAGAGATGATTTTAAAATTATTATAATTTCCCTTTTAATATATTCTAAATAGATAAATAGATGTTACAATAATTCTCAGATAATTATTTGATACTAATTTTTTAAAGTACATGTACCAAAACCTATCACGCTTTTTATTTTTAATATGGCGGAAAGTGTGGGGTGATACAGCGTTATGGAGAATAGGGGTGCTTTCCCTACATGTGGTGTCAGGGGGCTGAAATCGGACCGAGAGATTTAGAGCAAGAAACTCGGACGGTCCGATTAGAGGGGATCTACAAAAAAATATTTTTTTAATAAAACTCAGAGGGTTCGTTTTGATTTTAAAAAAAAAAATCTAAAAACAGAGGGTCGTTTTCATTTTAAGGAAAAATTAAAAAAACAAAAATTGTAAACAGAAGGTCCGTTTTCAGTTTAAGAAAAAAAACAAAAAATATAAACGGAGGGTCCGATTTGATTTTAAGAAAAAAAAAATAATCGGACGATCCGATTTATGGTCAGCAAATTTTTTAACAAAGAACTCGGACGGTCCGATTTCTCCCTGTCCCACACTTGTATCTAACACCTGTATACACCATAACCAAGCACAACTCACACATTCCTGCAATATAGAAAAAATTAGCCAACATATCACCAATAAAATAAAGATAAATTGGCGTGATATGAATCATATCTTTGTACTTCCCATCAAACCGTGAATGGATTATCATTTCTTGATTGTGCATTAGTTTTTAAAGTTGTTTAGTACAGTAAATAGACTGTTGGTGGTCAACGCATCTTCTAACAGTAGTTTGAAAGAGAACATGCATTGTAGTTGTTGACTTGTTGGTGTACCGTCAAGCTTCTCCTTGATAAAAAGATTGGTCAATTTTTGTCCCATTATGTTGGGACAAAATTATGAGGTCTGCTAATCCTTAACTATCAGGTAAAGAGTAACACTCCACTCCACAATGAATATATACTAGTTTATTTAATAACAATAAAACTTTTTTTATTGTGCAACTTAAGCTATCTAGATTCTTGGAAGTTAATTACATTTTAATTCAGGGAAAAACTTTACGTATACCTTTTAACACTAATATTTATTTATTGAACTTCTTATTTTAATACTGCTTAATTTATTTTTCAATTGTACTATCGTTGTTCTAATCTATGACAAAAAATAATCTTTTAACTTTTCTTAAGCCTCGTATAAATAGATACATACTATTATTCGAAGAATAAAAGATTTGGTCATTAAAATAAGAAATCAAAACTTGAGCAACGCATGGTGTCTCTTTCGAGCAGTAAATTCTGGTGTTATTTGCCCCAATTCATCAAATCTCAGTGAAATTTTCTCTCATGCGATGTGATAAAGCAAATTGCGACATTCAATCGTTGATTCTGTTTTATTAAACTACTCTTCTATCTTAATCCATGACAATAATAAAGAAGTCTCGTGACTCACAAATTCAGCCCAATATAATACATAAATTTAGTTACAATTTTAGTCTTTAATATCTTATCTTTACTTTTATCTTTCATAGGTAATGTTCTATATATATATATATATATATATATATATATTTAATTTTACCTTCATAATTTATAATTCAATTCAATACAATTCAATCAATCAATAATCAATAAAAAAATTTATCTTTTCTTTTCTTTTTCTATTCTTTTACAATTTTATCATGGTATCAGAGCCATTTTTCTTATTCAACATTCTCTTACCTTGATTCTCTTTCATGCGTGCCTTTCGAAGAGAGTGGTGCAGTTTCAACGCTTTGGATAACCTCTCGAGTACCGCACGGTCCTTTTTGCAGTAAAGCCTCTTATTTGCCTTAATTGCTGTCCGGTTCACTTTGCAGTACTCCGGATCCTACAGGGACACTATGACGTCAATGCTTGTAAGGCGAAATGGATTCGGAGCCATAGCTTCTATTGTTTTCAAATCCAGGTTCAACAACTCCTTCAAAGTTTTCTTGTTTCTCATCTTGGCAACCATGATGACATTAAAAACAGTTTTCAAAAAGAGGTTAGACTTTTTTTTTTCTAAAGATAAGATAAGATAAGAAGATAACATAAAGATAAGATAAGATAATAAAGACTAAAATTGTAACTGAATTTATGTTTGGACTGAATTTGTGGGTCACGAGATTTCTTTGTTGTTGTCATGGGTTAAGGTGGAAGAGTAGTTTAATATGTTTAATCTTTCCACTATAAGAAATTATGTCAAATTTCATAGAAATGAAAGAAGTAAAATTTAGAGTTGTGTTTGATTGATTCACTGAGCTTTCAGCTCATGGATTGTTCTCTGCCATTAAATCGAATAGAAAAAGCTCTGATACCAAAAAAGATATCAGGCTCTGATACCAACTCTTCATATGGGGATGTATTTGATCCCACAACACGAGATCATGTTAGCTCACCAGTTCCCTCACTTGTTGTACGGTTGTTTTGTTTTTGATGTGATTATATATTTAAGAGGTAGCCATCATGGCAATCACTGATAATGGCCTAGTCGCCATTACTAAATCTGCATTTCACCAAGAGATTTTTCAATTTCAGGAACATTTTATTTAACAGATGAAGGAATAAAAAAAATAGAATTCATACAAAAAAAATTGATATAGTAAAAAATCTAAATAGCAAAAGAAGATGCAGTATACCTAATGACGAGTAGATGAATTTCAGCAACAGAAAAAATATAGCAAAAATAGAATTTTAGAAGAATTTTAAGAGAGAAATAGAATTCATACACAGAAAAATTGAAATAGTATAAAATCAAAATAGCAAAAGAAGATGCAGTATTCCTAATGACGAAAGATAGCAACAGTAGAAAATAGCAACATAGATAAAAGGTTAAATTACACAGTTGGTTCCTATACTTTCAGTGAAATTACAAATTGGTCTCTACACTTTAAAAGTTTGTAATTGGATCCCTAAAGAGAATTAAAATTTGTAATTTAGTCCCCGTCGTTCAAAAAGTTTTGATTTAACAGAATATTCTCAGCATATGCTGAGAATATTCTGTTAAAATAGAGAATATGCTGAGAATATTCTATTAAATCAAACACTTTTTGAATAACGGAGACTAAATTATAAATTTTAATTCTTTTTAGGGACTCAATTACAAACTTTTAAAGTGTAGGGACCAATTTACAATTTTACTGAAAGTATAGAGACCAACTGTATAATTTAACCTAGATAAAATAGCACAAAAGCAGAATTTTAAAAGAATTTTCTATGATTTGGAGAGAAAAAGAAATGAGAAAAGAGAAAATTATATATAATAAAAAAGATTACATTAATATCTTTATGTCTTTTATTTTTTTAATTGATTAAAGGGTAAATTAATAATTTTATATTTATTTACACATTTTTTTTATTTTTATTTCAATTCAATAAAATTATTTATATAAAATTATTTACACATTTTTTATTCATTTTATATATGTTATTATTATCTTAATTTTTTTAAAGAAAATAATTTCATAACAATGTATAATATCGATAAATAATAATTGAATGTATAAATACAAATATTTTTATTATAGAATAAGTAATGTTATTGTTTAATGTCTTCCTCTTAACTAAAGACTAAACCCAGAATTAATGAGACAAAATAATACCATTAAAATTTATAAAAAAAATAAAATTTAACTAAATAATTTAAGTAATAATATAAATAGTATGACAAATTATAATTTTTTAAAATATATAAAATTTATAATACTAATTTATGTATTATAGAAATTATACTCTTATAAAAAGATTACACATATAAAAAATTTTATTATTTTTTTATTTTTATTCACTTTTAAAAAAAAAAATTGGCATGACATATCCTAAAACTAAGGCTGATTCACTAAAATAAAATAAAATAAAAAATTGTTAACTATTAAATCAATATAATGCTCGAAAAAATATGCTAGATTCAATTTAAAGAACTCGACATATCTTATATAATGTTTTATTTTAATTCATTTTTCATGAAACATGGTATGAAAGCTATTTTTAGATATCCTACAAAATATCATATCAAAAATTGATCTTTACCGTCATTTTTTAGAATATGTATTTAATAGATAGTTATTTTTAATTTATTACATATTTAAATCTTTCAAAGACTTAATTTATTTGTCTTTCGTATCTTTTGAGATTATATTTGTTATCGATGTAAACTTTCGAATACCAATTTGGTAGTTTATCCTAATATTCTTGTGTAAACACCAAAAATCTAAGTACTTCATAAAATATTTCTGTAAACTAATCAATAATGATCTCTAATCTTGAGAAGGCTAGGAAAATATATCTAAAAATCTTAGGAGGGTGGAGTATCCAACTTGACTCTTATTTAAAAATGTCTTTATAATATTTAAAATTGTTAAGTTAATGGATTATCCAATTTGAGTTACAACTTTGTTTTAATAAATCTTGCAGAAAGAATATCTAAGAATTTTAGGCAGATAAGGAAGAGTTCATCTAATTTAACTCGACGAACTAAAAAGATTTGAGGAAATAATATCTAATGTTTTTAGTTTGGTGAGATATCCAACTTAAATCTTGTTTAAAAAGGTCAAGAGAATATTTAAAATTGTTAGGTTGGTTTCAATCCAATTTAGGTCAAAGCTTAACTTGAGTAGACTTGTGAAAATAATATCTAAAATTTTTAGATTAAGTTATAGGTCAATCTGAATTAAAACTTTATCTTAAAAAAATGTTTAATGTAAAAAACATCTATTTGTAGATTTTTTATGAGTAGATCTCTCAAATTTTCTCAAAGACTGGATGTAAGTGTTTTGAGTAGAGTCAATATATAAAAAATCAAATGTAGATCATAATAAAACTAAAGATGAAGTTTTAAGCATTGAAGCAATACAATGTCAATCCAAGAAAGTGAAAACCAAAGAAGGATCGTCCTCTTAATAATGTTATTAGTAGAATAATAAAGTGGTAACAACTATATCTTTTTTTTTTTTTTAAACTATGCATGTGCACAATATCTTTTGGTAATGCAAGAAGCGTTTAACCAATTTAAATAAAATGATGTTCGGGTGTTGGTCCTTAGACAGAGTGGTCATACAATCATTGAAACCAAATGGGCGTTTAGAAAGAAATTTGATGAAAATGGAGTTAGAATTAGAAAAGAGGCTAGATTAGTAGTTAAAAGTTATAATCAAGTATGATGATTATGCATAGGTAGCAAGATTAGAAGCTATTAGCATAGAAAATAGATTCTCTCCAATTTTTTTAATATTTGATAGAATACAGTATGATTTCTTACCTTTAATTCTATAAGTGGGACCAAAAATAAATAAGAGAGAGAGCAATGAATGGTTAGATTAAAGACTAGATACCATCCAGTTTTTTTTTTTTATTGGAGAGAATCCACTCCCATTAACATGTTACTTGTATTTGCATTTTTATATGATTTCGAAATTTGTTAAATGGATGTTAATAGTATCTTTTTAAATGGTTTTATTCAAGAAGTATATGTTGAACAACTATTTAATTTTGAATATTTTAAATATTTGGATCATGTTTTTAAATTAAAAAAAAAAAGCTATTTATGATCTTAAGAAATTTCTGAGAACTTGATACGAGTATGAGCAATTTTTTATCTGAAAAGTGATTTTTAAGATGAAGTTGATACAATATTATTTATCTTAAATAAAAAGAAGAGATAAGCTTCAATATAGTCCCTGAAGTTGCAAGCGAGCCTCATAGTAGTCCATGAACTTAAAAGTTTCTCAAATTCATCCCCAAACTTACACTTCGGGACTCAAAGTTGTCCTTCCAGCCATTTCTGGACACCTAGCGCAACCGAAAAGCTGAGCTGGCTGTCTTCGTGACACGTGGGCGTTACAACGGCTAGCTAATGTGGCAGAGTAAACTCTAGCGCATCAATTTGGTCCCTCAGCTGAAGTTAAAATCCTAATCCCCAAATTTGAAGGCCACAGTGCTAGCTCTGTTTTCTTCTCGTCGGTGCTGTGTTCTTGTCTTCTCCATCTTTGAAGTCCGACGGTTATAGCAACCACGAGCAATGCAGTTGGGAATTCGAACAACCCACGATCTTTTGGAAGCATCATGAGGAGAATGAACAGAAACAAAGAAGCTCGTTTGCAAGAATGGTGTGCCTGCGGATCGAGACCGGTGCTGCGGTAGTCAGGGACGGATTCTAATCCAGGGAGACCGTTCCTGGGTTGTCCAAACTACAATGTAAGTATTATTGTTGTTGATTGCTATATTTATGGATATAAATTTTGCTGATTGAATTTTTTTGGATGTGCAAACTGTGGGTAAGAAATGGTGTGGATTGTTTTTGTGGGTTGATAAAGTTTTGGAAGATGTCATGCCATGTGATGATAGAACAAGACATTCAGTTGATGATGAAGAATGGAAGATGAAGATTGCTTGAAAATTTGGTAAATTAGAGGCTGAAATTAGGGTTCTAAAAATGGGAGAAATTCTTATGTTTGTGTTCATGCTGTTGATTGTAGTTGGTGTTCTTGTATTAAAGCTGGATAGACAGCAGGGTCAACTGTATCTAGCAAAAAATAAATGACATGCATGTTATATGCATATGTTGTTCATGTACTTGTTCCTATCCTTTTGTTTGAAAGAAATGCAAATTAAAGTGTTTGATTATATGCATACTTCTGTTCCTGCACTTCTTTTCAATGAAATGGAAATGGACAGGATTTGAATTACTCTTAAGTCTGTAACAGAGGATAAAACATAACCAAAAGGCTGACAAAACTCAATTCAATAAAATCATAATTCATGTTGGTAATGTTTCATTCAAAAAAAGGCATTATAGAGCCAAAACACCAAGTATATCAAAGTTGTTAACATATTGACCTGATAAAATTCAAATACTAAAATCCCAACACTAGGACAATGTTTAAGGCATTGTAAACAACTTCAGCAAAATAGATACAAAAAAAGCCTTCTCTTCTATAATCATATCTTGTTTTTGTTGACTGATAACTTTTCCTTTCTTCAGCTTCTCTTCTTCAATCATATCTTGTTTTTGTTGACTGATAACTTTTCTTTTCTTCAGCTTCTCTTCTTCAATTATCTTTTGTTGTCGTTGATTGTTGATTTGTCTTTTATCATGCTTCTCTTCAACCATCTTATGTGCCAGTTGATTGCTAATTTTTCTTTTATTTAGCTTCCGTTCTTCAATAATATTATGAGCCTATTGATTACTTTTCTTCACTCTATTTATGCAATTCCTAAGCTTTTTTGTGGCTTTGTATGTATCATTTTCTAAGCTTATGAAGTCACTATTTTCGGGTGAGGCTGAAACACATATGTCAAAAGAAGATGGCTTCACGAGCTTTACTTCACAATCCTCACAAAACCATATAACTTCCTCCCAAAACACCACAGGACCATTTAAACAGTATCTGAAAAACAAAGTTAAGAACTCAGAGGCCAATAAAGGCCATATGATCGCAGAAGTAAAAGAAAAAAGATCAATTCCACAAATATTTCTATTTTAAAAAAGCTTTTTGAGAGAGAGAGAGGCAGGGGGGTTTAGAAGCAGTTATAAATCCAAGTCATTAAGATCATTTTGTCATGTATCAATTCAGCTTTCTTTGGTCTACCAGAACCTAACGATAATGGTTACACCAACGTATACCAATAGAAAAAGGAACATTGTTATGCAATAGAAGAAAGAATCAAGCTATGTAGTATGTACAGATGACATAAAAAAACTACTACAAAGGTAAATCAGAATTCCAAAAGCACATTTACTAAAATCCAAATTCAAGTTTCTCTTTTGTAATATAAACAAATACATCCTTTAAAACTAGTTAGGATGGGCTTCACAGTTCAGAAAACTTCATCCTCGGAATTGGGACTGCTATGGAAATATAAATACATTCTCCAAATAGGCAGAGTTTCAATTTATAATTTCACATATGAAGATGACACTTTATTATTTTACTATACATATTAAAATTTAAAAACACTACATTCTATTTGCAAAAGGTGGTTAAGGTATCAATACCAAGTATTGCTTCAATTCAAATTTTTAGTTATCATTTGGATTATCCAATTACAATGAGTACAATCCAACCTCCAACACTCAAATAGATATTCAAAAGAATGTCCACAAAGCATATTAGTAGTGGCATCTAGAACTAAGTATAAAATATGTACTTGCTACAAAAAGGGCATTCAAGAATGCAGAGAGAGGAAGTAAAGAATAAGTACCTATGCAAAGCACAAGCCTGATACTCTTTGCAAAAAACCAACGTCTCTGGAAAACCTTCGCCACCACACTTGAGACACACAGTTCCCTACAACAAGTTTACAAAGTTAGTTATATTCAAGTGGCTCAAAACTCATAAGACCAAAAGTGCTCTCAGCACTCTTTTATGCACTATTTGTGATTCACAAATAGGCTTTGTTTCAGCAGTCTTGTAATAATCACCATTCTAAAATGCTGAATAAAACCCATCCCTTTTAGTGTTTCGGCATTGTAACTACATTTCAGAATATAAACACTTGCAATTTCTCATCAGGAGTAGCAAAAAGGGAACAATTCACTTTCCCTTCAGAATCTACATTGTCCTGAAACACATTAACAATTTGAAAACTCCACAACTAACTGCAGTAAACCTTAACACATAAAGAACAACTTTTCATATCATCAAAATACAAGAAATACTCTCAGTCTATAATTTTGTTGGCCAAACCACTAACAAACCTAGTAACTGATCAAACCCTAGCACAGAGCACAAAACAGAGGCGTTCATAGCCACAGATTACATTCGAAAGAAACGGCCTGAACTTTGGTGAATGTTAAACTAACAACAATATCAAAACACAAAGAAAACACATATTTTTTTTATTTTCGGCTTACCTGTGTTAGAGAAATTAGCCTTCCCAACTCTGTGTATGAAGGAGATGACAACAGCGATGCTCCAGGGCCTGAGTTTTTGACTGAAATCAGTGCGGTTAACGCAATCGCACATGCACCATTGGTGACTGTCTCGGAGAAGAAGAAACCTCACTATCTGTTGTGTTTTGAGAGGAAGGAGATCATACGTTAGAGTTACGTTGAGGGAGGGAGGCTTTCAGCATGAAACGACATCGTTTCATCTCATTTTGGCACCACAGCCAAAACGGCGTCGTTTCAGTAAGGCCCATGTGTCACGAAGACAGCCAACTCAGCTTTTCGGTTGCGCCAGATGTCCAGAAATGGCCGGAAGGACAACTTTGAGTCCCGGAGTGCAAGTTTGGGGATGAATTTGAGGAACTTTTAAGTTCAGGGACTATTATGAGGCTCGAGTACAACTTTAGAGACTACATTGAGGCTTATCTCCAAAAAGAAAGATATTGTTTTGATATAAGTTAGTGTTAATGGCATTATATTTGGTGCTACGAATGAAAGTTTAAACAAGTATTTTTCCAAACTTTGCAAAGTAAATATGAAATATTTATAATGGAAAAATCTAATTTCTTTCTCAAATTCCAAATCAAATAATCAAGAGAAGGACCTTTCTTGAGTCAAACCAAATAATCAAATAATCAAGAGATTTGGAATGAAAACTGCTAAAGCCATAAAAACTACAATGTACACAACTTATTATCTTGACAAGGATGAAAAAAAATAAGTAAATGTAAAGAAATATCGAAATATGATCGGACTTTTATGCTATATTTGTTTGAAGGAAAAATAGAAGGAAAGAAAAAGGAGGAAAGAAAAAGAGAAAGAAAATTATTATTGTTTGGTTGAGAAAAAAAATTAGAGAGTAAAAAAAAGAATAAAAAAAATTAGTGGGACCCATCAATTTTTTTTCCAACATTGGAAAAAAATAAAGAGAAAATTAATTTTTCTCTCTTTACTTCTAATATTACTCCTTTACTTTTTTTTTCAACATATTTTATAACATAAAGATAAAATTATCTTTTCATAACATTTCTTTTCTTCTTATTTTCCTTCCATCCAAACATATCTAAAGAAAATAAAAATTCACTCAATTTCTTTTTTTTTCTTTCTCTCTATTTCTTTCCTTCCAACTAAACATAGCCTTACGCTGATTTTAGACAAGTAGGCCGGACATATTTTTTACTGTATCTATGTGTGATAGATACCAAACTAATCTCAAAGAATCTCACTTAAATGCGGTTAAAAGAAGAAGCTTTTTTCGGTGGAAAAAGAATAATTTGAACCTTGAAGGACCAGGTTATAAATTCAAATAATAAAAAATGTATGGGTTGGTTCACAAATAAAGTAGAATAATGGTTGAGAGAAATTTGAAAAAATTTTAGAATTTCTTATTACAAGAAAGTACCAACGGCGCATCATGGTGGAGGAGATCTGCACGATGTCATCGCTGCCTCGTCTTCCCCGACAAGTTCTGCCGCTTGTTCTGCTTTTGCGCCGACAGATGTGAAGCACTCGGAGTACAGTTTGGGCGTGGACTCAGTGCCGCTGGTTGAGGAGATCTGAGAGAAGAGCAAAACAGAGAGATTCAGAGAGGAGAGAGAGCTCGCCTCGCCGTCGTCTTGCCGTCGCCACCGCAGTTCATCACGTCTCCAGATCTGGTCGCAACGCCCAAGCCTCTGAAGATGTTCCATTATGACCTCCTTGACGAGACGCAGAACAAGCTCGATTATATCCTCTCTCTCTCTCTCTCTCTCTCTCTCTCTCTCTCTCTCTCTCTCTCTCTCTCTCTCTCTCTCTCTCTCTCTCTCTCTCTCTCTCTCTCTCTCTCTCTCTCTCTCTCTCTCTCTCTCTCACTGTTGAGAACTTCCTCTTGTGCCGCTTCCATATTCTTGTCTTCAAGTCTGGCATGGCCAAGTTCATCCATCAGTGCATATTAGGTCTTTTTACATCTTTTCACATTTTTTTCTCAATTTAGGGTTTTTAAATTCCTAATTTTCTATCACTCATGTTTCTTTATTTTTTTGTGCTTACTTTAAAGTTTAAAATCTAATTTCTTAAACATTCAAGTAGCTCAAAATTTTAGTCTGATCTCTTTGTTGGTTTATAGGCTTTTGATAAATTATTTAATTATGTATTTAGCTTGGTTCAAATGATTGTAGATGAAGGATGATTTCAAGAAGTGACACAAATTTTACTGTGAGCAGCTTTTTAGCAGACCACAGAGGAGGTTCATTGAGCTGGAAGCTCTGGAGAAAATCATACAAGAAAGAATATTGTCAGTACTGAAAATTTCAGTGGAGGCTCTCTTGAATATAGTATGTAGTCTTGGGAGTTTGTTGTAAAACTTTTATCACAAATAATGTTTAAATCTCCTTATTTGGAAAAAGAAGTGGAGATTGAATGTTGAAGTTTTGGCATTTAGCCCATGAGTAAGCAATTGTGGCTTGTAAATGAGAAGTTCTAATTTGATATTTGTCGTTAATTTCTTTTTACTGTTCAAGGGGAAACACTCATATTGTTCCAAAATTTTCATCGAAACTTTATTGATTGAATACAGCTCCACTACAATTTTGCAAGGTACCTTTCTTCAGCTTGTGTTATAATCCAAATAAAAGATTTGCAATAACTCAATGGATTGTGATTCTATCTTCTGATAGGATCTGAAAGGAAAAGTTGTTGTCTTGGATTTCTAGACTTATTGTTGTATAAACTATATGCATGTCACAAGAAGGTATTGATTCAAATTGATATGTTAAATTAATGAAATATAATTTTGAGATATACTGATACTTGTAGTCATTCTTGTTATAGCTATTAAGCTTATTACAGTGTGGTGATTTAAAAAAGTTTTACATTGTTCCTGATTTGGAAAAGATCTTGATGATTTTGTGGAGGCATCACTGATGTTTTATGGAAAATGTAATTTATTGGATAATATACCAATTACGTTGAATTTGGAGAAAGATAATGATCCTCGGCTTTCAGCATCTCCATTGAAGTTCCCTGAAAAACTAGCAATTGATATCCTCACCAACAGGCTTTTTATTTCTATCTCTTTCTTTGTCTCTGTCTCTCTCTCTCTCAACTTCAAATTAAATCTCAAATCCCAAAATGTATTCAGGTGGTTACCGACCTTGATAGGGTTGGGAGCAAGGTTTGCAGGATGGTTCATTTGATGATGCCACCTTTAACAAATTGGTGACAGTACTTGAAATTTAATGGAGATATGGAGGAGACAGAGGATTCGATAAGCTGATCAATCTTGTTATTCTTTTTTTTATTAATCAAACTAGTATTTTGTGGATTATGTTGGTATATAAATTTTTAGGAATTCTATTACCTGATGTACTCATTCTGTTCAAACAAGAGACCATAGTTTTTGATACGCTATTACTATTAAGGGTGAGTTTGACAAACACGTTGAGATGTTTGGCAACTTTTTTTTTTCTCTGAACCTAGACATAATTTTGTATTCTAAAAGCGCGTTTACTTCACGCAAGAAACTGTAGCTTTTGCATACTTAAAGTGTGTTTAGGTTTGTTATTGATCATTATTGGTTTTAATAATTTTCTCCATAATTTTTTTTATCATTTTTAATACTTTCTTTTATATTTTGACTTTTTATTTTTTTTAATTAAATTTTTTATTATAATTTTGTTATAATATGAATTATTAATTTTATTAAAAATGACAAAATAAATAAAAAAGTAATCATACATAACAATAGAGTCATAAGTAATAAAATGTTATCGTCCAAAATAATACTAAATAAAAAATATTGAGAATATTAAAAAAATTATAGAATATTTTTTGTTTGATATTGTAAAATTTATCATTGTAATTTTTGTGTATTATTTATTATTTTAATTTTTTTATAATATGTATTGTTTTGTGTATGATTTATTATTTTAATTTTTTTATAATATGTATTGTTGTTCCTATTAGAAATGATAAATTAAATCACTTAGAATTTATTATAAACTCTTTTTCATTTTTTCAAATTTTGCCAGAAAAAAAAAATCACATTTCAATATAAAAGATGAAATTGTACAGGAGAATATGTGTTTGATTAAAATATGTAGTATTTGATCATTAAAATATAGGTAGTAATTCAGGCTGTTTTGGGAGTATGGATTTGTATTACATTATTTTAAGCTCATGTTACAAAAAAAATAGTTGGTCTAAAAAAAATCAATTTTTTTTAAAAAGTCGGTCTTTAAATAGTTGGTCCAATTAAATTATAATGAATCGATCTACAAATTCATTAAATTTTGGGTTAAACATAAAATTATTTTTTGTAAAAGATAATTATAAAATTAAAAAAATGAAGAAAAATAAAAAAGAGAAAAAAGATGCAGATATAAAAAAAGAAAAAAGAGTCGAAAGAAAAGGAAGAAAATGGTGGTGCCAATAAAAAAGGGAGCTAGTAAAAATACTGCCAAAATAGACTATAAAAGAGAGGTAAATTAGGGGGAGGGGGGAGAGCAGAGAAGAGAGAGAAGAGAAGAGGTGGATAGTGATGTGTGGTGGAGTGACAGTTAGAACAAGTCCAACCATTCAATTTTTATTATATTTTTTCTGTTAAAAGGAGAAATCAACAGTTGAAAAAAAGAAAAAAAAGTCTCTACATAATTTTTGAGAGGAGAGAATTCCTCTCAATAAAGACTTGTATTGTTATTATAAAAATAAATAATTCTATAAAATTTTAATTAATTAAATAATTATATTAAATAATTATATCTCTTTTTAATTAATAATTTATATTAATTATTTAAATAATAATTAATTAAATAATTATATTTTTATTTAATTAATAATTTATAGTAATTATTTATATTATCATTAATATTAAATATTATTTATATTATTATATTAAATTTAATTTTTACACCTTATAAAATAATTTTTAGTTGGGTTAGTTATTTTTATTTATAAAATTTAAAATGTTAACCATATTATTAAAATTAATCCTTGCAAAACTAGCCGTTGTAAAATTAGTCGTCAAAAACTAGCCGTTACTATATTACCGTTATTATTAATAAATTAATATTTTATTTCTCTATATATACTACTTACATACACTTCTATAAATTGCCGTTTTCAATTCAATTTAGTGCATCAAGACATAACTCATCTGGTGTTGGTGACTCCTCTAACCCATTCTCTCAGACTCCGATACAATCTTGTCCAAATTCACAATATTCAAATTTTGCCAGCCTTCGTGAATTATATGCTATCAACCTTAATGATGATGATATTGAAAATCGGAAGCGAAATAGTATTCAACACTGCCATTGGAAAGAGGATGAGATATTGATAAGTGCATGGTTAAATGTTTTAACTGACCCTATAGTTGATACCGATCAAAAGGGCGAAATATTTTGGAGTCAAATTCATAACTACTGTGTAGAATTTTGCACCGACATGACAAGGGGGTAGTTGCATGTAAGAAACAATGGTGTAAGATCAACAAGGTTGTTGCACAATTTGTTGGTTGCTACAATCAAGCTAGTCCAAACATAAGGAGTGGTTCGAATGCTGATGATATAAAGGAGTTGGCTTATAAATTTTATTCCACAAATTATGATCAAAGATTCACTTTTGAGAGGAATTGGAATATACTTTGTTTGGAGAAAAAATGGAGAAGCCAACTACCTACACAGAGTGGAGGCTCAAAGAAAACTAAGATTAGTGCAACTAGAGCATATTCATCCTCATCAAATCTAGAAACACCGTTGGTTGACGAAATCGGTGTGGACTCTCCTGTTCGCCCACAAGGATCAAAGAAGAGCAAGAAAAAAAAGTAAGGAAAAAGCACAAATGTCTGAAGATCTTAGCGAAAAGAAATCATCGGTTGTTAAAAAACTATCTCTCATGAAAGATATTAAGAATGTTAGAGAAAAGGAACTAATGAATATGAAAAAAGAAAGAGAAGAGGAGAGAGAACATAGAGTAAAGATTATGACAAACAAAGAGAAGGAGTTACAAATACAAACGGCAATGAAAGAACAAGAATTACAAACTCAGAGCTATATTAAAGAAATGGAGATAAATGCAAAAGAAAGGGAAATGGAAAGGATGACAAAGGAAAGGAAAAGAGAAACGGATATGCAAATACTTAATACTGACACATCTACAATGAGTAAAAAATGACGAGCTCTTCATGAGATTGCATGTGAGAAAATAATCAATAAGTGGCTTACTTAATGGTTCCTTATATTCGTAGAGTTAAGTAGTATGTTTTTATTTTTATTACGTATTACTGGTATGTGATGTAGTCTGTTTTATTTATTTCTGATGTAACTTTTTAAATTAGTCAATATTATTGTGCCGTTATTGTTTATGAAAGTGCCCGTTGCAAAACTAGCCGTTTTAAACTTATGCAAGAAAAAATTAGCCATTAAATAGCCGTTGCAAAACTAGCCATTTTAAACGAGTTAAACCCCAAAATAGTCCTGAGATTAGCGTCGTGCACTAAAATCGTCCTTGAGATTCCAATTGCACCAATTACGTCTCTGAGATTGAAAAAAATGCACCATATTAGTCCTTGACCTATTTTTCATTAACGACGTGATGACATGGCATGATGACATGGACTGTAAGTGACACGTGTCACTTCATGATTTGGCCACGTGTAATGGTATGATGATGTGGTGACCGGTGACACGTGGCATGCTAACGTGGATGGTTGTGCCACGTGTCACAATGTTATTTGGTCACGTGTCTGTTTGTGCCACGTGTCGCAACAGTATTCGTCCACGTGTCATCCATTATGTCATCGTTGTATATGCACCAAATTAGTCCCTCACTTTACATTAAGTGACTCATTTTAGTCCCTGAAATTGAATGTCGTGCACTAAACTAGTCTCTTCACCAGTTTTTTCTCATTTTTTTCTATAAATTCAAAATTCTCAATATTTTTTAATGCATTAATTTCAATTCTATTTTCACATGTTCTTCAAATAAAAATGTTTTTAAAAAATATTTTTTCTCTTACGAATACCCTAACTGCCGACTTAGAGTTGACGTGAAGGCTTTTCAAGCACCTTCACTGCCATCTCCGATCTCTTTCAATACTTTTATAAAATATTTTTTTCTTGTGGATATCCCTAATAACTGCCGTCTTGGAGTTGACGTGAAGGTATTTCAAGCTTCCCTCATTACCATCTCTAACCTCTTTCGTCTAGACTGTAGAGGTCAAAGATGATAGTGAGGCTGCTTGAAGTGCTTTCAATCTAACTCATTTACACATAACAAAAACGTGTATTTCATAAGAAAAAAATGTTTATTTTAATTTTTAATTTATTGTTAAAAATACATATTTTTTTATGAAAAAATGTGTCTAATCAATCATATAATTATTTTTTTATAATAACATACTTATATATTACAAAATTTACCAATATTAAATTATTAAAAAAAATTATATAATTAAAACTAAAATCTTAAAATTTTTTATAAAAGTCTTTGTATTTGAACGATATATACAAAAATAGAATTGAAATTAGTGTATCTAAGATATTAAAATTTTGAATTTATAGAAAAAAATGAGAAAAAATTGGTGAAGGGACTAGTTTGGTGCACGACATTCAATTTCAGGGACTAAAATGAGTCACTTAATGCAAAGTGAGGGACTAATTTGGTGCATATACAACGATGACATAATGGATGACACGTGGACGAATACTGTTGCGACACGTGGCCAAATAACATTGTGACACGTGGCACAAATATCCACGTCAGCATGCCACGTGTCACTAGTCACCACATCATCATACCATTACACGTGACCAAATTATGAAGTGACACGTGTCACTTACAGTCCACGTCATCATGCCATGTCATCACGTCGTTAATGGAATATAGGTCAGGGACTAATATGGTGCATTTTTTTCAATCTCAGGGACGTAATTAGTGCAATTGGAATCTCAGGGACGATTTTAGTGCACGATGCCAATCTCAGGGACCATTTTGGGGTTTAACTCCATTTTAAACTTAGACAAGAAAAAACTAGCCGTTAAGTAGCCATTGAGAAGTAGCTACTTGCGGACACACTTATAAATATCAACTATCAATGATTTAGCAACTCCATTTCAACTCTTGTTTCTTACCTCAAAAGAATAATAAAAAATACATCTCAAGATATGGCTAGAAATTTTGATGGTATGTTTAATAAAGCTTTGTATGATAAAAAAAAAAGACGGCAAGATAACACACTCATAGATAATTAGATCGATGAGTGTTTATTCGATGATTTAGAAGAAGAAGATATCAATAGAAGCTCTATCCCAACTCCTCGTAGATGGATCAACAAAGATCGAGAAGCAGGACATGATTGCCTTTTCCAAGATTACTTTGCAGATGACCGGTGTATAATGCTGACATTTTTCGACGGAGATTTCGAATGAGAAGACATGTGTTCCTTTAGATAGTAGACACTTTCTCAAATGTCTATCCGTATTTCCAATAGAGGGTCGATGCAATTGGAAGAAGAGGCTTGTCACCACTCCAAAAATGCACCGCTGCGATACGGATATTAGCATATGGTGTAGCAGCTGATGCTGTTGATTATTATGTGCGCATAGGTGAGAGCACTACAATTGAATGCTTGAAAAAATTTGTTGAAGGTGTTATTTTGGTGTTCAAGGATGAATACTTGCAAAAACTACATCCAAATTTTGTACGATGCCTGGTACAAATGGCGGAGGGTCGTGACTTTCCTAGCATGTTTGGTAACATTGAGTGCATGCATTGGTAATGAAAAAATTGTTTAAAGGCGTGGAAAGGTATGTACATGAGTGGTTATCGTGGTGTTGCAACCATAGTACTTGAGGTTGTAGCATCTTCAGATCTTTGGATATGGTATGCTTTCTTTGAAATTTTTGGTTCAAAAAACGATATCAACGTGTTAGATCGTTCTCTAGTGTTCGATGATATTAAATGACCATGCTCCGGAGATAAATTATACTATTAATAGTAATAATTGTACTATGGGATACTATTTATCAGATGATATTTATCCTGAATGGGTCACATTTGTCAAATCAATTTTAAAGCCATAAGGGGGAGAAACGCAAGTTATTTGCACAATATCAAGAAGGGCAAAGAAAATATGTGGAAAGAGTATTAGAAGTGTTGCAAGCACGCTTTGCAATTATATGTGGTCCAGGTCGCTTTGGGAAAAAGAAGAAGCTTGCAAACATAATGAGAGCTTGTATTATATTGCATAATATGATTGTTGAGGATAAAAGAGACACTTATGTTAAAAATTATGCTCAAGGCTTAGAATATGACGATGTCAAAAATGGCTTATCACAATCTCAGTTGGGAGAGAAAGATTTTGCATCATACCATCAATTTTTTCCAAGAAATGTCCAACTTTAAAATAGGCAACAGTATAGACAGTTGAAAGAGGATTTAATTGAACACATATAATAATTTCACAATGCTTGTCGTCAATTATAAAGCTTAACTATATTTTTTTATATTAAATAATTTTATAAATTAATATAATTTTAAATTATATATTATTGTTATATATGAATTTTTTTAATATTAATATTTTTTAATAATAAATTATTTTTAAATTTATAAATTTAAATAATTTTATTAAAAAATAATAACTATATTAATTTTAATTATTTTAATTAATTAATTAAGTGGAACTAATAAAAATTAAAGTTAGTTCTTTGTAATAAAAAAGAGAGATCGAGATGCTTATTTATTGTTTAGGAGGTGGGGTGGCCTCAGGGAGATGATCAGGTGAGGTTTGTAGGATTGGGATGTGTGCTAGGATTCTGGATTGCTGCTAGTGGTGGACTGCTTCTGAGGTTGGAGTAAGACATAATTATTTTAAAAATAATTGTAATGTTATGAATAATTTTAAAAATAAAAGAATGTTACTCTCAATTTTCATTTTAGGTTAAAACTTTAAGAATTAAAATAATACTTCACCATTTGTTTTAATATCTAAAATAAACTTAATGTTTTAGATGCAGCTCAGTTATAATTTTATTTTTAATTTCATAATTAATTATTTTTATGAAATGAAACTTTGTGATCTAACATCTTATTCAATGCAAGATCTTTTGTGGCAATCTTTCTTACAACAACCTTGTAAATGTGTTTGGTACATCTTTTAAGGTATTTGTGGTCGAAAATATTCCATTTATTATTACTTGAGAATTTCCTGCTTCTTTACGTTCATAATATCCCTCCTTGTTTTTGATAATGTAAAAAGGAGAAAATTTGGTTAAGAATGATACATATTTAAAAATGTATATTTTATTTAGAAAAAATATATATTAAACTTTGAAAGAATATGAATTTGAACATGAAATATCTTTGAGGTGAAAGTTTTCTTCTATATTTCTAATTGAATGTATGAATTAATTCTTTTAAATGATTATGATTATTTATTTTGATGAATGAAAAATATATGTGATGCAATAATACAAACATATTTTATCTAGAATAATAAAATTATTTGTTGAGTGACCAAAATAGATTTTAAGTATTGATGACGAAGCAATAATTAAAAAAATTATCAAATTTTGTCAAAAGAAAAGTAAATTTTAACCAAAAAAAATTAGTTACAAATTTTAAAATTTTTTCTTATCATGAAATTCAGAATACAAGCAATGAAAATGGTTGGAGAAAAATCCAAGATTTAGTAAAGCTAATTTTAGAACTTTAGAATCTTGTTAAGGGTAAAACTAATTTTATGTCTTATGTTAAAAATATTTTAAATTACGTTAAAAATTTTAAATAACTACATTCAAATTGGTTTGATAAAAACTCATTTAGATTTTGAAAACACATTTTTAGACATTTTTTGAAAGATGACGGTTGATAAGTTTGAATTAAATAAAATTCAAACTATCAAAATTTGAGAAACAAATTTTTCAAAAGTTTATTTGAAAATATCTATTTTTTTCCTACTGATGGAAATCACACTTTAAGCGAGTTAAACCCTAAAATGGTCTCTGAGATTTGCGTCATGCACTAAAATCGTCCCTGAGATTCTAATTGCACTAATTACGTCCTTGAGATTGAAAAAAATGCACCATATTAGTCCCTGACCTATTTTTCATTAGCGACGTGATGACATGGCATAATGACGTGGACTGTAAGTGACACATGTCACTTCATGATTTGGCCACATGTAATGGTATGATGATGTGATGACCAGTGACATGTGGCATGCTGACGTGGATGGTTGTGCCACGTGTCACAATATTATTTGGCCACGTGTCTGTTTGTGCCACGTGTCACAACAGTATTCGTCCACGTGTCATTCATTATATCATCGTTGTATATGCACCAAATTAGTCCTTCACTTTGCATTAAGTGACTCATTTTAGTCCCTGAAATTGAATGTCGTGCACCAAACTAGTCCCTTCACCAATTTTTTCTCATTTTTTTAAATTTAAAATTTTAATATCTTGGATACACTAATTTCAATTCTATTTTTTCATATATCATTTAAATACAAGTGCTTTCATAAATTTTTTTAAGATTTTACTTTTTAGTTTTAATTATATAATTTTTTTTAATAATTCAACATTGGTAAATTTTGTAATATATAAGTATGTTATTATAAAAAAATAATTATATGATTGATTAGACACATTTATTTTCATAAAAAAATGTGTTTTTAACAATAAATTAATAATTAAAATAAATATTTTTTTCTTATGAAATACACGTTTTCGTTATGTGTAAATTGTAACACCTTAACTTCTAGCACGTCATGATCGTACTAAGAATAAGGCGTTACGACTCTATTTTCCTTTTATTAGCTATTTAATATTGAGCCTCTACACGTTAACTGGTCGATAGTTTTTAAGAAAAACGAAATTCCTTTTAGTTTGGTATATACTTCAAACTCAACTATGTCAGATAAACATATACTCACATAATTAAGATTAATACATAATAATTATGCATACAAGACTTAAATACAAACCTACCCCTCTGTAAAAATACAACACTTTACAATATCAAGGGCGACGTTTGGTTCACCACCATCAGTGGCACACGGCCCGACGGCGGACTACGCCCGCGGTCACGGCGGCAGCGGCGGCAACAATGGCTGCGACAACAGCTCCTCTAGCGCACTTGCTTCCTCTCCCTCCGCGAATGGTGACGGCAAGGCACGAACGGCGGCGACCCTTCCTTCGTGACATGACAGTGATGGGACGAGCTCGACGTGGACGGCGCGACGAAGAGTTGAACGGCGGCGGTACCCAGCCGCCAACGCCACGCCCTTCTTCATCTCTTCTTCCTCGCGGTTCCCTCACTCTCTGGATCTCCATCTCTCATTTCTCTTCCTCTGATTTCTCTTCTTTTCTTTTCCATTTTGTTTGCTGAAGTTGTATTGTGTGTAGAGGTTGGCGGTGGTAAGTGAGTCATGAGGGAGTGTGAGCGTGGCTAATAGAAGAATGCACAGGTGGTAGGGGTTATACGTGTAGGTGAATTGGGTAATAGGGTTAGGGTTTAAATTTGGGGATTAGGAATTTGGGTATGAAATTGGGGATTTTGGGTAATTTAGTAATTTTAATAAAATTAAAGAATAATATAGTAATTGAAAACTAATTCCAAATCCATTAATAATATCCACAAAATTATCATTTAATCATCATTTACAAGTTATTTTTAACTCAATATTCTAATTCAATATTTGGAGATAATCAAATTAATTTTTTTTAAATTATAAAATAGAGTTAAAAATCTAATTATTCAAATTAAAGCATATAAAATCCTCATTGTTTTTTAAATCACCAAAGCTTTAAATCAATAATTAAAAGTACTCAATTAATACAAAAATTTCTGAAAATATGCTTTCGAATAAATAAAATAAATCATAAATAATTTATTATTTAATTTTCAAAATCTGGGGTCTTACATAAATGAGCTAGATTGAAGGCACTTCAAGCACCCTCACTACCATCTTTGACCTCTGCAGTCTAGACGAAAGAGATCGAAGATGGTAATGAGGAAAGCTTGAAATGCCTTCACGTCAACTCCAAGACGGCGGTTTTTAGGAGTATACGCAAGGAAAATTTTTTTTTATAAAAATACTAAAAGAGGTCGGAGATGGTAGTGAAGGTGTTTGAAAAGCCTTCACGTCAACTCTAAGTCGGCGGTTAGGGTATTCACAAGAGAAAAAATATTTTATAAAAACACTTTTATTTGAAGAACATGTGAAAAAATAGAATTGAAATTAATGCATTCAAAAATATTGAGAATTTCGAATTTATAGAAAAAAAAGAGAAAAAACTGGTGAAGGGACTAGTTTGGTGCACGACATCTAATTTCAGGGACTAAAATGAGTCACTTAATGCAAAGTGAGAGACTAATTTGGTGCATATATAACGATGACATAATGAATGACACGTGGACGAATACTGTTGTGACACGTGGCACAAACGGACACGTGGCCAAATAACATTGTGACACGTGGCACAACCATCCACGTCAGCATGCCACGTGTCACTGGTCACCACATCATACCATTACACGTGGCCAAATCATGAAGTGACACGTGTCACTTACAGTCCACGTCATCATGCCATGTCATCACGTCGTTAATGGAAAATAGGTCAGGAATTAATATGGTGCACTCTTTTCAATCTTAGTGACGTAATTGGTAGAATTAAAATCTCAGGGACGATTTTAGTGCATGACGCCAATCTCAGGAGCTATTTTGGGATTTAACTCCACTCCAAGCACTTGATATATACATTCTCATAGACTTATGCCATCAAAATAATTTGAATTTTTGAGTTTTATATTGTTCTGTTTCACCATTTCATAGATAAATTTTTATTTACCCATAGGCATCATTTGTAATCATACTCGTATTAAAATTCTAATCTTTCATATATCACCTTGTAAAAGAAAGAATTTGTGACTCTATGAGCTGCCTTAAAGTTGGAATTGCTTTAGAATTCACTTAGAACCAATATAGCTAAGATTTCACAAGGCAGTTTAGTTTTCAAAAAGTGTAACAAAATTATTGTTAGTTGTAGAGATTTATCAAGCAAGCATTAAAACTTTGTATATAGTGAAAATTTTCTGGCATTTCTGTAATGAAAACTGAACATAAGTAAAGAGCTTATACCAAACCCAATAAAAATTAAAGTTTATAATCTCTTTTCCTTAAAATCTTTAATTTTATTGAAATTTATGTTTCAAAATGTATGAAAAATACAATTTCTTATAAGTACTTAGCTAGCATTTGGAAGAGAGACAGAGATTGAGAGACAGAAACTGAGAGATTGAGACTGAAATAAATCTTAGTATTGTGTTCGGTATAAAATGGAAGACAGAAACTGAAATAAAAATGAAGCTCTAATTTAATTTGCACAAAGAATAAAGTTAGAATTAATTAATTGAAATTGAAATATTTTAGATATAAAATGTTATTAAAGTTTTAGTTTCTATCTCCAAAAATTCCAGTCTTCTGTGTTTCTACTTTTTAGAGGTATTAAAATATTAAAATTTAAAGACAAAAACTAAAATTTTAATACTAATTTTTATGCTAACAAATATAATATTAAATCTCAATTTCTTAATTTCCATCTCAATATTTCAAAATAAATACTACCTTAGAGTTTGCTTGCAAATCTTTAAAAAGTATTAATATTTCATTTGTGCATTTAGTTTCTCTTTTTTTCAAGTAGTACGGAAAATAATAATACATGGTTCAAACTCTTAAATTTTTGTTAGGATACATGGTTTAATATACTTGTGCTTGGTGAATAACAAGCCTAGCTTAATTTTCCGAATATATATAACATAATTTGTTAACACAAATCTGCATAAAGCAGCGTATTTTCAATTTTTCATGCATCAAGCTTGTGTAAAGCAACAATGATGTGGTATAAGCCAAATGATATATATATTAATTCCATTAATGCAAGGGCGGCACTTAAGCCAAATAAACAGCTAGTTGGCCAGAAGGCAAGTGATTGTGGACTAAGCATAATATCATATCCTCATCGATATCATACAAATTAAAGCTTTAATTTGAGCGTGGACTATTTTTGTCTTCACCGCTTTTACAAGCTTTTCTCATCAACCGTGTCTATAATATGTGCTTTAATTTGAACAAGACAATCTCGGATGAATAGATTCGCTTTTGCACGGCTTAAAAATTTATTAATTAGCTGTAGGTGGATAATACTAACTTTAAATTTGATTTGGAGATAAATTCAAAAGTTGTATTTAATTAAGAAAAAAAGTATATTTGTACATTAGAATTGTTGTTTCAAGTTTCAACTCTGTACAATTAATAAATAACTATTAATTAGATGAATCAAACTAGAAAACCAACCTTTAATAGTCATCCTAAATTCTGAATATAACTAAATTTTAAATTTTCAATAAAATGGGATCAGAAAAGTAATTTTCACATTAAAATAACAAATGGGAATTAAAAAATATATTTTAATATTAATAAATTAACGAATATTAGATATAAAAATTGGTTTCCAATATATTTTTTAGATTATAGTCTTCTTACAATTTAAATGAAATATTTTTTATAAAACTAAGAAGAATGATAAATAAATGTATTGATGCAGTTGATTTTGTGCCTTTAGAGTTTGTACTTGTTTTTCAAATTATCGATTTTGTTCTTGTACTGCTGTCACGTAGGACATTCCGTTAATTATTTAACTTTGATCTCACGTTGGGACTAAATTGAAATTAAATGAAACTTTTTTAGATTCAAATAGAACACTTTAAATTTTAAGGACCAAAATAGGATTACGTCCAAACGTGGGGACCAATTTAGTATTTTACCCTTATTATTATTCTTATTATTATTATTATTATTATTATTATTAAATAGACATCCATTTAAAGAGTAATACTATATGACCAATAAATATTATCATTTTTTATCAACACTTGACTAGCAATAATTTGCATCCATATTTACAAAGTTTTTTACAAAAGAAACATAATTTTTACCTATATTTATGAGAATTTGTACACATAAATCAATATAATTTACACCCATATTTTTTAAAATTTACACATATAAATTAATAAAATTTATTTATTAAAAATAATTTAATATTTATATCAGTTAAATGATGACAAAAAAAAAATTAAAAAGAGTAAAGTATCGTTTTTGTCCCCAACGTTTGGGGTAAATTCTATTTGTGTCCCTAACATTTAAATCGTCCTATTTGTATTCCTAACGTTTGTAAAAGTAATTCAATGTTATCCTGCCGTTAATTACACATCATGAGCGCTTTAGTTTAAGTTTAAAAATCTTTTATCTTGAAGTTAGAATACAAATGTCTGGGATAGAATCGATGATCTACTCCGAAAAATAACTCATCAAATGTTGAAACTAATTCCTATAACATTTACATAATTCACTTTTCTAGAGATATAATTGAATCTAAACACAAATAGTGGGTATAATATTAAAATCGAACACATCCAAGTGAGACCTAATTGAGAATGAATACATCCAAGTGAGAATAATTGAAAAATATAATCTGATTTGTTAGTATAATTGATAGTAGGATAACATTGAATTACTTTTATAAACGTTAAGGATACAAATAGGACGATTTAAACGTTAGAGACACAAATTGAAAATTACTTGTCCCATGCAAATAACATTATCCCAATTTGCTTTCCAGTTTCCACTATCATTCAATAGGGACTAAAAAGTTTTAACCCAAATCCTAAAGATTCCGCTCGTTCTTCTTATAAATAAGTTGCTTAAGATGTACTATGAGCTACTACACTCACTAATAACTTTTGACCAGTTTGTGCTACCTAGCTACTTGTTTCTTTCTTGTCACTAAAAGAATTTCTTTTCTAAGACCATGGCCATTTCAATTAAGTCAAGACCATTTGTTCTCCTCCTAATTCTTATGGCATTATTGCTTATAGTGAATTCAGAGGCAAGACATGTCTCTAAGTTGTCTATAATGGGCAATAAGATTAAGAATAAGGTTGTGAAGCGCGAATTGATCAACACCAACAATGTGAAGTCTCACCCAAGAAGGTTAATGCAAGGAAGAGCAAGAATACAGAGAATGTCTCCTGATGGACCAGACACTCAACATCACTAGCTACTCAAATCAAATTGAGGAATTATATTTGAGCAAATGTCTTTTTCGATTTTTAACTTTTTTAAAAAAAAAAAATAAAACACTTTTTTGTATATAATTTAAAAAATTTTAATCAGTCTTTAATATTTAAGTAATTGGTCTAAACGATACATGCTGACTTATTAGGAGTCACTTATATCGATAATAGAAACTGTTTAGATCAATTATTTGAATAATTGAGAACTAATTAAAATTTTTTGAATTGTTAAAAAACCTTTTTTTTTTTTTTGGACAAATAGTAAAAAACTGAAAATGGCATTTACTCGTATTGTTTAGACAATTATCATCTTTATTTTAAAAAAGTATCAATTTTTTATGTATTTAGATATAACTACCGAATCTAAATACATAAAACAAGATTTTTTTTTTTAAAAATATATTACTTTTGTTTTTGATTAATTGTCTACTTTATTCTGTTTGGTAGAATAGAAAAGTAATCTTTCAGTTAATAATTAGCCAACAAATAAATGAGATGAGAGGAAAATATAATGTTTGGTTGTTGCTGTAGAGAGAAAAACAAAAATTTTAAATAGAGAGAGTAATGTTGGCTCATTATTAGAAAAAAAGTATTAAATTTCTAACGAAACAGAATGAAAAATCAATGTACTTGGACAATTAATTGAAAATAGAAGGAATATAAGATTTTCTATTAAGAGAGCAATTTTAAAGTGGTTTATTTTCTTTATCAATTATTCTAGTTCATTTATAATGGCTCTCACAAAAAAGTTGTTAAGTCCGAATATGATTTCTCAATGAAATAGATGGTAATCGGAGATATTACTGTTTCCACTTTCCACCCGGCGGATCAATCCGAATAAGCTCAATAGAAAATAATAATGTGGGTTTTCTCATGTTGGTATTTTAATCTATTCAAATATATTAATAAGTTCAAACTTGAATGCTTTGACATGTACTTGTTTTTGGTTTGCTGCAAGGGTAAGCTAGCAAACTGAAATTCAGAGAAAAATGAATGGGGGTGATGTATGTGAAGCAATTTTTGCTAATAATTTGTCATCTCATTTTTATTTGCACTACTTAAGTTTATTTCAACTCTTCTTTAAATTTATTATATTCTCTTGTATGACGAATAATTATCTATAAAGAGAGATGTCCAGTCAAACTTTGACTTAGACAAATTTAACTTACGTTGTAAATATATGGCTTATGTCTCAAACCTAAGCCTGTTATTTTTTATTGATTTTTTATCCAAATTTGAGACTCGGCTGTTAAAAGGTCTCACAAGACTACAAATCTATTTAAAAAGCATATTTAGTGAATAATAACTCAAAATAATAAATTTAAAAAATTTGAATTAACATTAGATACATTTTAGAATTTATAATTTAAATTTATAAATCATAATTTATTTATATGTCAATCGTTAACTACATACCATAACCATACTTATTACCATTCATAAACAATTTTTTTTTTATCTAAAAAAACTAAAAAACAACTACATCTACGAGAAAACTTCAAGGCACATCTATTATATACAATCTTGACTAACATGGACTATTAATTTTTTGAATTTAGTTTGGGTTTATTATGAGTATCAGATAAAAATCCAAACTAGAAACTATTTTTGTTTACAAAAAGAAAAAATTTTAACAAATCAGCCCAATAAGCTTCATAAGTTTTTTTCAAGTCTATAACCTGACATTTTTAACCAATAGACTTTATAAAAAATTCAAGTTTAGCATCTTTAATAAATTTAAACATGCTTATTTTTTTTCTACTTTTAAGTTGTTTTACTTCACCTAACAAAAAATTGTTGTAACATATGTTGTTACCTTCTATGTACGAACATTTGTGCAAGATTCTATACTCCATCTCAAATCCTTTTCTACCACTTTTCTTTCTCTAGTAGACTTTGCTAACCCCAGGAAGGTTGGTTTCTTTTATCTGCCAAAAGAGGGTTAGTGTATCGATAGTATTTTTTTTTGAGTATACGCGCAAATAGTGAATTAGGCTTAATAGTAATTTGCCAAAACTGTTTACCCAACAAGGCTGGGTTTTGGACTTTGAGATCCTTAAATCCCAATCTGCCTTTCTTTTTGGGTTTGGTCATACAATCCTAACTAACCCAAGTCATCTCTCTCAATTCCCTTCTGACCCCACCAAAACTGTCTTAGAATCATGTGTATTTCTTTCACTATAGAATTTGGAAGCTTGAAACATGAAAGTGTATATATTGGAATAGCTTCTCCGACAGCTCTGATTAAAACATGTCTGCCACCTGCTGATAACAGACTCTTCTTCCAAGCCTAAACTCTTTTCTGAACTTTATCCTTTATTGCACTGAATGTAGCCCTTTTAGATCCCTGAATAATGGATGGAAGGCCTAGATATTTATCTTGGGCTCCTGTATGCTTTATGTTAAGTAACTATGCTAGCTGTTGTCTTCTGAAGAGTGGGGTGTTTTGACTAAAAAAAACTGCTGATTTGAGAAGCTTAACTTTCTACCCGCTAAGCATATCATATTCATTGAGTAGAGATAGGATATTATTGCATGATTCCTCATTAGCCTTCCTAAATAAGATACAGTCGTCAGCAAAGAGAAGATGATTGACTATTGGAGACCTTCTGTGAATATAAATCCCCTGAATAGATCTGTTTTGCTCTGCCTTGTGTAACAGATAGGATAATCCTTCCGCACAGAATAGAAATAGATAAGGTGATAAGGGATCTCCTTGTCGAATACCCCTTGTTGGTTTAAAAAAGCAATAAGGTTGACCTTCTACAAGAACAGAGGAAGAAACAGTAATGACTAATTCTCTTATCCAAGAAATCCATCTAGTTTCAAAACCCATTCTCTCCATGATGAACCATAAAAAACTCTACTCAACATTATCGTATGCTTTACTCATATCCAATTTAATAGCCATTTCACATTTCAATCTGCACCTCTTAGTTTTGAGGTAATGCATACATTTATGAGCTATTAGAATATTATCAAAAATTAATCTACCCTTTAAAAACGCACTCTGGTTTGGACTTATTAAATTATTCATAAACTCCTGACGTCTATGTACTAGAATATTGGAAATAATCTTATAAAAGATTGAGGATAAGCTAATAATTCTGATCTGTGATATGTCTCTAGCATTCGAGATCTTAGCGATCAAACAAATCTGTGTATGGTAAAACGCCTTGAGCATTTTACCTCCACCAAAGAAGTTACGAACCGCCTTAAAAAGTCACCACCCACAATGTCCCAATAAAATTGGAAAAATCGTGTTGTGAAGCTATCCTCACTTGGAGAACTTTGAGGACAAACGCTGAAAGTGAATCTCTTGGTTTCCTCTATAAAGATTGGTCTCATTAGCCTCCAGTTGATGAAAGCTATAACCGGAGGACTGAAACCACTGAATATGTCACCAGATTCTAATGGGTTAGTGGATGAAAATATTTCCTTAAAATAATTTTCATCCACTAGAGCTCTATGGATTTGAAGCCATCTTACCATCGTTCCGAACTAGTCCCCATATTTTATTTTTCTGGTTTCTAACTTGGAACTTCTAATGAAAGAACTTTGTGTTGCTATCTCCTTCTTTTAGCCACCTGCATCTTGATTTTTCCTTCCAAAAACTTTCTTCTTTTGATAGCTCCTTTTCTAATTTTTTTCTCTACCTCTAACACCTCTAGCCCACTAAGATAACCCACTATACTCAACTGTTCTAACCTAAGATTTAGTTTTTCAATTACCTTTTTAGAGTTGGATTTGTTATGCTGCTGCTACTGCACTAAACAGTGCCTACAACACTTCAATTTCTGTGCCAAAATGAACATAGGTGAACCATTAACTTTCATACTCCAAACTTCCGCTATTAGTGCCCCTATATCCTCCATCTCACACCATCGCTCCTGAAATTTAAATCTTCTTTTGATAGACCATCTTGGAGGATCCAAATCAAGTAAGAGAGGAGCGTGATCCGAACCATTCTCCAATAATCTTCTTACCACCGCATCTACATAAGTTTCCCTCCAAACCATTCCATCCATAAAACTATCAAGCCTCTCTCTAATTAACACCTCTCTAGCCCTCCTATTTGACCATGTGAACCGCTGTCCTATCATTCCAAGATCAACCAATTAATTATCGTTAATAAAACCATTAAAATTTTTAATGGAGGCATCAGACCATATATTCCCTTCCTCCTTTTCTTCATAATTTGTAATTGCATTGAAGTCACCCAAAATGATAAAGCTACCTTCAAATTGCTGAAGTCGAGAAGAAAGTTCTTCGAATTGATTGATTCGAATCAGCTTATTAGTGCTCAAGTAAACTCCAACCAACCCCCAACTCACATTCTTATTCTCATCTTTAACCAAAGCAATTATGAAAAAAGTGTTTTGAAACAGAATGTGACCTCCACATGATCTTTCCATGCTAGAGTCATTCCTCCTGATGTTTATTCAGGTCCACTAATGTGAAACTTTGATATCTGCATGATCTGACTTTACGTTCCACCATTCGAGATTGATTTTTAGTTTCACAGAGAAAAATCACTTTAGGACAGTGGGATTGGCACATCCCTTTAAGATTGTCGACTGTCAGGGGTCTCCCCAAACCCCGACAGTTTCACATTAGGACTCTCATGGTGTATTGGGTGCCACTGAACGGCTGGCACCCTCCACCATCTCCTAATCCGTATCTCCAACAACTCTTCCAGTTAATGATTCTGAAACTATCTCCAGTTCATCTTCCGCCCTTCTTTTAGTCTCAGAAAACATTTCCATCCCTCCATGGTTTGATCTAGCCATCTATTTCAGCCTTTTATATTTGACAGATCATTCAGCAGCAGGAGTACTTGACATGTGGTTTTTAGTTAGGACCCATGTGTTAGCATGCTTCTTTTGGAAACTACTTGTTCCTCCCAACTGAATCTGATTCGAGTTTATAACCATAGCATCTTCTATACTCCTATCATTCTCCTTTTTCTCATCACGTCTTTCATTCCTAGCAAGACTCTTGAGTCCTTGATCATACATTTTTTTTCTCTTTGACACTCAAGTTTAAAAATTCATCTACCAGGTAGTTTGGAAGTAGTTTCTTTTTATAAAGGGGTGACCCACTTGAAAGCTCTTTTCTCACTTTCTCCCTTCATCCTCCTTAGTCTCCACCCTTATACCAATTTGATCAGCTCTGATCCATTCTCCTATCTTATCTTCCCTTAACCTATATTTCTTTATATCCTCCAAAAACACAACACACGTTTTGTGGTCATGACGTATAGTTGCACAGTATTTACATACTGTCCCTAGCCTTTCATACCGAACCGCCACTCCAATTAGAGATTTGTCAAGACCAGTGACCTTAAGAAAGTCTTTTACAGCTCGATTTCCATCAATAACCACCATTGCTTTGATGATACGTGTCTCTCTCCCTTTAACATCAATCCGTCCCACATCCATCACCTTACCGATTCCTTCACAAAGCTTTTCGAGCAACCTCAAGCGTTTTAAAGGTTTTAGGAACCCCCCAAAATTGGGCCCATATTAGTATCGCATTGATTAGTTGTTCTCCAATGCACACACCCTCTTTCCAACGCTAGAAATGGAGAGTATAATCCTTGAAAAGCCATGGGGAGCCTCTCTCAATTCTCATAACAACCCACTCGTTATCGAAGAAGAATTGGAATTGATTGTGATCAATCTCCTTTACTCGAAACTCTACTGGTCTCCCCCAAATTGCTTTAAACGCCCCATCCATGGTTCCGGTTGAAAATGATTTATCAGCAAAAAGTCTCCCAATTAAACTATTAATGCAATTGTGAATAGCCCCCTTTATATCCTCCTCTAACAATTGTATTACATCATCCATCTCTTCATTTCTAAAAAAAATGGAGCCAATTAAATTCCCTCCACTTTCTGCCATCATTCAGGGAGGTAATGCCAAGAGAAAATAATAGAGAAGAACATCTGAGGTAGGAATTAAATTGTAGTATGTGTAAAAAATATTGACCTTGACAGTATAAAAATTCTGTTAAGTTAGAAACCCTAGCAGAATATATTGACCCTTAATAGTCTTATTACTAACATTTAAAGTGTCTTGTTTTTATCTTAAATATTATATATTGTCCTATTTTAGTCCTTTAGTTAAAATTAAAAAATTTTTCTTTCAAAAATATCATTTTTTTCATTATGACTTTCTTCTAGATGGCAGTAAAAATCGTATTTATAGTTATCATGGTGCTTATTATAGTGATTTCAAAATAAAAATAAAAAAATAATAAAAGAAAAAAATAACAATAAAGAAAAAAGTTTAAACTTCAAAAAAAAAACTAAAATAAAATAAAATAAAATAAAATATTTGAAATAAAAATAAAATGTTTTAAATGTTGACAAAATTAAAACTTAAATGTTAAAGAATAATTCAATACTTTACTCTATAATTAGTTATAAGGTCTACGACAAGCGTCTAGCATGGATTTGTCATATGCCTTATATATACATGATCCTTCTTAAGATTTAATGTTCACTATTTTGTTAATAGCATTTAGCAAATAGCAAATTGAAGTTCAGTATGGAACCATTCTTCTGCCGTTGTTTCCCGCAATTGAACAACCTACATAAACAATATTAGACTCCGATTGCTAATTCCAATCACTGTACACATATTTATGACTTTCATGTCTGTCTGTGTTTATGTCGGATATATACACAAACCAAGCCTAATAGTGACTACAGAAATTAACCTGAGAAACAGTTTTCTGTGCTTTCTGTTTTTCATTTTCCAAAATCATAAGCATCCTTGCGGCGAAGGCTATGAAGCTAGTAGATCTTCCTTTCAGAAAGTTAAAAGAGTCAACCAAATTAAATGAATTAAAACTACATGCACCAATCGGATTATTGAAAGCCATAAATTAATCTCAAAAGGGATCATTATGAATCAAATGGTGAATCCTCAATGGGTTTGATGATCAATCTCTTTTGCAACAAGATGCTCTCACAGATATTATTAAATTGGGGCCTCACCTAATTCTAAATAACACAACAAAGCAGCCATAACCGCTGCCAACATTACAACACCGGTTCTGAAATTGCAAAATTTCAACATGCCAGACTATTTAAATTATTGGTTGGCGAATTTGATTCCCTTCTCAATAGATGCCAAGAGCTCGGGCTTAAGGTTTTCAAGGCCTTGTTTCTCATAATCTGAAAGAGCCCCCAATCCCAGAACTTCCTCCACACCATTCTTTCCGAGTCTCACCTGCAAGATATTTCCGCATTTTTATCAGTGCCAGGAAACGGAAAAATTACCATGACCACTGTTTCTACAGAAAATAGATTCATAAACCAGATGGCGATTCATGGCTAAATAACAAGGTATTTAATGTATGTGGTGCAGTATAATTTGAAATACGGAATATAGGTGAAAGAGCAACAAAGCATTGACCTTTGAAGCGAAGAAAGGAAGTTCAGTAACATTAGATTGCACAAACGAACACTCAACAACATCTGGGACACCATTGAGGCCCTTGAGACAAGCATCAGCAAAGAGAGCTCCGGCATAACTGTAGCAGTCATAATTTTTGGCTTATATTATCTTTGTGTGTTAAGATCAAGAATAGTTTCCGCATATACACTAATAAAACCCACACTTACGCCATTGACAAAGTTGCAGAACCCTTTCCCGCCTTGGCTTCAACAACTTCCGTTCCACCATCTTGTGTTCTCTTCGTAAGAGCTACTATGACATCATGATCCAAATTGGCTTTCGGTGTTGCCTACAGTAGTGAAGAATGGTTTTAAAAGGTCAGTAAATGCATACTAAGCTAATCACAGGAAGATAAAAGTTGAAGAACAACAAGGTACTTGAGAAAATAATGGCAGAATAGTGATGCCTGCATGGCCACCTATAACCGGTACATTGACCCCTGCATGCATATGAAAAAGAAGCCATAAGTTATGTAAAATAAAAGTAAGACATTAGAGTAATTATGAGTTTCCCACACTCAACATACCAGCAACCGGAACATTGGCCTTTCCAGCATAAAAAGTTTTTGCCCTAACAACATCAAGGGTGGTGACCCCAAACAACCTCTTCTCATCATATGTCCCTGCCTTCTTGAAAACCTCGGCAGCAATGGGAACAGTGGAGTTCACAGGATTGCTAATCATGTTAACAAGGGCCTGATTGATCAAATAAGTGAGAAAAAAGTCAGTATCAAAAAATCTGAACTGACCTTAAGGGTATATCCTAAAGTGCATTAGCACAGGGGATAACAAATTTCCTCCAAACATACATTTAATGTGTAAAAATACTCGGTATGCAATGCATTTGATGTGATGAATAGTATACTCCGACCCTTGGTCTCCAAATTTCCAAATTAGTGTAAAATCTTATATTTTAAATTCACAGATACACATATACAACTATAAGCCATCAAATCCAATAGAATTATTAACCACTCGGATTCACCAGAATATTTTGTTTTGAATGAAAATGATATACAAAAAAGTCAAAAAACCAAACTTCAAGTGCAGCTCATAGTATATAACACATTTCTGATTTCGTTCACCGAAGCATATAACATTTTTTCCTGGCCGAATACAAGTATACAACACCGACAACCACATAAAAACAAAATATAAAAGCAACTGAAGGAAAGATATACTCACGGTGGGGCAGTACTTGGAAATAGCAGTGCACAGAGACTTGACAATGCCGGCATTAATGTTGAAGAGATCATCGCGAGTCATTCCAGGCTTCCTGGGAACACCAGCTGGGATTATAACGACATCAGCTCCCTCCAAAGCTTTTCCAAGCTCTCCTTCGCCTTGATATCCAGCGACCTACACTCACAATTCACAAATAACAACTCAATCAATTCGCTCCAAAAAACAACCATCACCAAAATGTATACATTAGCATATCTCAGAGAAACAGTTCAATCAATTGTACTCCAACATAAAATAAAATAAAATAAAAACTAAATAGCATGCAACTTTGCTTACCCACTTTCCTCAAAATAAAACACATACATTAGTGACTTTATAATGCCGACAACATAAATCTTGCAGCTTTTATAATTCCGGAAAAATAGTAGAACAGATACCAACTTTTCATATAACATAAAATTGAACTACACTAAAGGCAGTGAATCCGCAGGAAAGGTATCATATCAGTGCACAACTAAATCCACTCTGCCATTAACAGCAAAGCATAGTAAAAGCTTGCATCTTTGGCCAAAAACAAAAAAGGGCAAAACGGTAAATCAACAGTCCAATTCGATTAAACAGCTGAACAGACTACACTCGGACATGATCGGACACAAACACAAAATGGGTCAACAGAAGGAAAGTAAATAAACACATTATGATTTTTCTTTTATTCTTTTGCGGAAACTGCAGTGAAAGAGGGGTGGATAGGTTGTTTGTACCTCAGATCTGGTGTTGACGTGGCTGACATCAGCGGCGACGCCGGGCGTGCCGGCGATATCGTAAAGGGAGAGGCTAGTCACGAGTGGGTTGAGCTTCATGAGGAGGGATAGGGGCTGGCCGATGCCGCCGGCGGCCCCGAGAACAACGACCTTGCGCTCGGGGGTCGACTCGGAGGAGTACCCACGGCGAGCGAGGTGAGAGGAGCGGCGGGAGACGGCTGAGTGGAGGGATCTGAGCATCGAAGGCTTCATCATTCTGCTTCTGTGGCGTCTTTCCCGAGAAAACGAGAGAAAAGGGTTTGAAGGAAAATGAAGAAGGGATTGAGATTTAGAGTACTGCGATAGAGTGACCGCCTCCCAATTTATAATAACATAGGATTCTCAAGAAAGGTTTCCAATAAATATTTTGTTCCAGATATGTGGCTCAATTTTTAAGAAAATTTCTTCAATTTAATAAAAATATGCATATCCATGTGGTTCATGTGATAAAAATAACTTACAAAAGTTTGATGTTTCACAATTTGTGCTGAGCGGGGTTTCTTTTAAATAAAATTTTAAATTTTTATTTAAGTAAAATAGTTTTTAAAATTTAAAAATAATATAAAAGACATAAATTTAAGTGTTAAATTTAAAAATTAGTTAATATAAGAGATTATATTAGACTTTTAAATTTTGAAAAGTACAAGCTAACCTTAAAAAACTCTACCTTAGTTATTTTCAAAAGTATTCTGATATTTTAAAAGCTGCAAGTATAAGTACATTGTCTTTTTTATTTATCAAATACAAAATAAGGAGCTTGTACTTTTAAAAAGTACAAACAACTCTTAGAAAATCTTTACCAAACCAAACATTACCGCTTAGGATCAAATTGTGGATTTTAGGAAAAATAGACAAAAGTACATACAGATTTTCATACGGTGGACAAATGTACCTTCTAATTTTTTAATGAGCCATTTGTACACACCAATATAAAATTTCGTTGTCAATTCTACCCTTCCGTGGCCTGAGTAATTTTTTCGGCGATGGTGGAGGCCAAGTAACACGGTATTGTGTGATGTGGCCATTTTGGGTGACACGGTGAAAAATAGAATTATTACATTATTAAATTTGTTGAAATAAAAATAAGAAAAAGGTATAATGGAACCACTATTCAGCTTCTTCCTTCTCCAATTCCTTCGAACCCTAAGAACCCTAACAAAGGATGAAAAAAAAAAATTCTTCCTTCATCTCCTTATTTTCCTCTGTAGATCTTCTTCCTGTCTGTCGTAATAGGAGTTTATAAACTCTAAGGTATCAAAATGTCACACTCTCAACCAAGAAAGAATATACCTCATGCTTCTTCGTTGTGGTTGTGGTGGCTCATCTTCTACGCCAAAGAATAGGAAGAAGAAGAAGTTCGACTACAACAATGGCAAGTGTCTGCATAGACTTGACGCAGTGGTGCTTGAGTCTGCTACAGAGTGGAATCCTGGAAGATTGTTTCTTCGTTGTCCATTATGGGAGGTATGTAAATTCTGATTTTGTTTATGATGACAAATGTTGTGAATCTTATGTGAAATGGTTAAAATTGTCGTCGGATCATGAAGCAGAAGGTTGAATTGAGGTGTGATTATTTCATTTGGGCTGATGAAGTTGTTGATGCTGGAAGAGATTGTGGGATTTAGGAGTAGAGTGAAGAAAGCATCTGGAAGGCAGAAGAAGAAATGAAGAAGATGTTGCAGACAATTGATGGGATTAATCAAGAGTTGAAGAGCATTAGAAAATGGATGCAGTATGTATGCTTGGGGATAAGTATATGTATTCTGTGGTTGTTTATTAATATGTGATCAACAAGAAGATGAATAATAAGTAAGCATAACTAGAAATTGTCGTTAAAAACAAGCTGAAACACAAGTCATGAAGTCAGAGGCATAAACAACAAACTACGATTCAAACTTACAAACTAGAGGTCTACATCAAAACATTAATTGGCTAAATTCAAACCACAAAATTGAAGGTCTAGATTACAATACCATAACCATAGCCCTAAATGAAAACAATAATTCTCTAAATTGAAATCACAAAGTTGCAGGTCCAAATCAGAACACCAAAGTAAAAAACTCCTTTTCCAAAGCAACTATTTCTGAGTTGCAGCCGTTGATCCAATTCCACTTGCTGATTTTGTTTTACCTATTGTTTTTGTACTGGTTTCACCCTTTACACCTGAGCCACCCTTTACCACTTTTGCACTTGGACCAGCTTTTGGTTTAGGACAACTTTTAGGCTTAGGATCACTTTTAGCAGCTGGACCACCTTTTGCACTTGGACTACTTGCAATTGGTCACTCATACTAGGGACTAGTAGTGAGGATCTTGGGCCACTGATGGATTTTCGGGACAGGCCTGGAATGGGCATAAATTGCTGGAACCTTTCTCTCATTAAAGGACTTGCAGCATTCATTATCTCAGTGCTAACCACTGGTTGAACCCTAACACTTGAACCAGAATTGTTAGATGGAGGCTGGGTTTCATTGACTTCTGGTGCTGGCTCTCTAGTGTTCTGAAAAAAAAAAAAAAAAACAAACTCAGGTGGTGAAGTAACATGTGATATAGATTATGTTCATATGAATATCATATACCACTGATGAGAGAACTTTTGCGTGGTCTAGAAATTTGCAGATAAATCCTCGTTGCAAGTATAGTTTCTAAACCTTCAAAAGTCCTTTCATACAAACGTTTTGGTTGTCACAAGTAACAAACCCCTTTGAAATTGATAACCGAGTATTCAAACTTCGGGTCGTCTTCTCAAGGAATTGCAGGGAGGTATGTTCTTATTATTGGTTATGAGTTTGTAAATTGGGGTTTTGGAAGTAAGGAGGGAATATGTTATATGACAAGTAAAATAAAATAATAATAATAATAAAATCTCTTGGCAAGGTATAAGAATTGGAATTCCTATCCTAGTTATCCTTATCAAGTGTGAAGAGAATTGTGTTTTAATCCCACTTGGTCAGCCTTTATTAAACAAAGGAAGGTTAAGTGGACTCATTAGCTTGATTCTCAAGTCCTAGTCAACTCCTGTGGAGAGACTAGTGTTAGAGCAATCCTAGCTAAAGCAGAATCTGCCAATTTCAATCACTTGCTGAGTTTGATAACTCAAGTACTACCAATCACTTGACCAAAGCCAAAAGGGGGAAAAAATATCTAAATTAAATTGAAAGCAATCTTAAACAGAGCAAAGCAATCTTAAATCTGAAATACCTCAAATAACATTAATTAAGAAAATTATATGTAACATGGAAGAGTTCATAAATTAAATTGGGAAAATAAATAAAAATAAAGAACCTGGGATTGAGAGTCACTCCTAAAACTAAGAGAAATCCTAAATCCTAATCCTAAGAGAGAGGAGAGAACCTCTCTCTCTAAAAACTACATCTACTCCTAAAATTGTGAATTGTGAAAGCTTCCTCATGCATTCTCCCACTTTATAGCCTCTAATCTGTATTTTCTGGGCCGCAAACTGGGTCAGAAATAGTCCAGAATTCGCTGCTTGCGAATTCAAACACGCTGCCTTTTCGTCATTGCGATGCGGCCGCATAGATTACGCGGTCGCGTCGCCTAGCGTCAAAGAAACTATGCCATATTATATATCAAATCGAAGCCCCAGACGTTAGCTTTCCAACGCAACTGAAACCGCATCGTTTGGACCTCTGTAGCTAAAGTTATAGCCGTTTGAGTGCGAAGAGGTCAGGCTGGACAGCTTAGCAATTTCTCCAACTTCTTGTATTCCTTCCACTTTTGCATGCTTCCTTTCCATCCTCTGAGCCATTCCTGCCCTGTAATCTCTGAAATCACTTAACACACATATCAAGGCATCTAATGGTGATAAGAGATGATTAATATTAGCAATTATAAGTCTAAAGAAGCATGTTTTCAATCAAAGCACATAATTAGGAAGGTAAATGTAAAACCATGCAAATAGTATAAATAAGTGGGTAAAGAGTAGATAAAAACCACTCAATTGAGCACAAGATAAACCATAAAATAGTGGTTTATCAACCTCCCCACACTTAAACAATAGCATGTTCTCATGCTAAGCTCAAGAGAAGCTATAAAGATGAAGAGGAATGTAAGAAAGTATGAAATGCAACCTATCTATATGAATACAACTACATGCAAAATGATTCTACCTACTTAGTTAAAAGTAAACAAATCCTTCAAGAAGAAATATGAACTGGATTTCACTAATTCAAACCATGAAAATGAAGTACAAATAGACTTGCAAGAAGAAAATAGCTCATGAAAGTAGGAAACAAGGAATTGAGCATCGAACCCTCACTGGTAGTGTATACACTCTAATCACTCAAGTGTTTAAGGTTCGATTCTCTCAATTCTCTACTAACCTTGCTTTCTAAGGCTTGCTCTTCATCTAACAATCAACATAAATTTAATGCACAAATACACATATCAAGAGGTCTTTTAAGGGTTGTAATGGGGTTAGGGTCAAGGTAGGATTGTATTTGGCCAAGTAGACTAAAATCTGAATCCTTAATTAACTTAAACTTTTCCCACCTAACTTAAGACAATCAATGTAATCAAAGTACAAAATCTAACTGTCCATTAACCATGTTTTCCACATATTCATGCATTCTTATTTCAAGTACAGTACATATGCATTATTTTCACCACTTACTTTGGGGCATTTTATCCCCTTTTTACTTAATTGCTCTTTTTTCTTTTCTTTTTCTCACTTTTTTTATATTGCTCTTTTGCTTTTCTTTTATTTTTCTCAATGCATATGATTAAATTATTGGATGCATGAATCATGTCCTAAACATTTTTTTTTCACATTTTCATAAAGATATACAATGCCCAATTCTTAAACCAAACGTTTCCAAACCCACTTTTTCACACTTAAATCATAAGCATTCTCACTAGTCTAAGCTAACTAAGGATTCAAATTAAGGACATTATTATTTTCCGCTTAGAGTTAGTGATGAGCTAAAGTAAAGAACAAAGGGGTAAAATAGGCTCAACATTGGTTTGCAAGGGATAATGAAAGGTAAGGCCATATGGGTATGTAAGCTTAGTGAAACAAAGGCCTCAATCATGTAAGTGTATGCATACATCAAATAATGGAAATATAGAATTAAGCAAGACAAAGATCACAATATTAGAGAGAAAAACACACACCAAAAATAAATTATTGGTTGATAAAATACAACCAATTCAAATAGGCTCAAAAAATCTCACAGGTTTTGTGTGTTCGAGCTCTAAACCATGTTCCAGTATAATATTTCTTCAAACAAGTGTAATATTAAATTTTATTCAAATTAGTGAAATGCTCTAAAAGGTTTCTTGAAAAGAAAATATTACTTCAACCAAGTGGTAAAATATGCATAAAATCAAATAATCATGCAATCAAACATGCAAATGCAACAACTAACAAGGAAAATAAATCATTGGTATTGACATAGAAGAGTGACTAACCCATGGAGATCGGTATCGACCTCCCCTCACTTAAAGATTGCATCGTCCTCGGTGCATGCTAAGATGTGTAGGTGGACGGGTTGTTCCAACTAATGCTTTTCTTCAAGGATTGTGCAGATGGACTTGTCTATCTTCCCCATGTAAACGTCTTCCGGTCCTCTTCCTGGTGGTCATCCTGAAAGAAAAAGGGAAGAAAAGTAACCCAGAAATAAAAATAAGAAAATAAATGAAGTATGGGTAGGTTAATGCCAATTGATAAGGGTCTCATTTACATGGAAGCTTCAACATGCAAGTGAGATAACAATAGAAGCACATGGCAAATCAAGAGTGCAAAAATTCGCAAAAATAGGGAAGAGAGTGTGGGTAAGAAGAGATAATAAAAATTCATGTCAATGTAAAAGTAATACAAGTATAAAAGATTGGCATTGATATAAATAATATTACCTATCCAGAATAAAACAAGTCATAAGCACCAAGAAAATACCAGAAAAGATGTAACAGTTGAATAAGAAATTTTTAACACCAATAGAAAAATAATAAATTTAGAAAAAAAAATAAAAATATGCACAAAATTAAAATGCAATGAATGAAAATATGCAATAAAATAAAATAAAATAGAATGAAGGTGAAAAGGAATGAGAAGTGAAAGAAATAAAGTAAGAAAGAAGGAAGAAAGAATAAGAAAAGATAGAAGAAATTAGGATTAGAAAAGAAAAGATAAGATAATTGGCGCTAATCTGGATAGGTTGTGCGACGCTGGCGACGCGGTCGCGTGGTGCGCGATAAGGTTGGGTGACACGGACGCGTGGGGCATGCGGACGCGTGGCCTGATTTGTGCGATTGGCGCAAGTGCAGCCTCGCGCTCGCACAACTCTCTGTTCAAAACTTAGTTTTGCCAAAATCTAGGGTGACGCGGTCGCGTGGTCGACGCGATCGCGCGGGTGGCCTTATTTCCAATATGACACGGACGCGTGGGTGACGCGTTCGCGTGGCAGGGCTTGTGCTGCTAGCACGGGTCCAGCCCAATTCCAGCTCAACTTTCGGCCATACACCCTTGTTACGTCGATTTACAGGGCCACACGGTCGCGTGGGTGATGCGGACGCGTGGGGAAGCTATTTTCCAAATGACGCGGCCACGTCGGCGACACGGTCGCGTGGGGCGATTTGTGCCACTGGCACACCTCCAGCCACGCTTTCGCGTGACTCTCTGTTCAATTTCTTTTCCTCCTAACGCACTGGTGACGCGGACCCGTCAGCGACGCTGCCGCGTCGCGTGCGTTTTTTTTTTTTTTTTAGTCTGAAAAGATGCAGAATGCAGTGTTAATATGAATGTGATGCAAAACTCCAAGTTCAATATAATAAAATAAAATAAAACTCGAAAACATAAAAAAAACTAAATAAAAAGGAAAAAGGAACGATCATACCATGGTGGGTTGTCTCCCACCTAGCACTTTTAGTTAGAGTCCTTAAGTTGGACATTTGGTGAGCTCCCTATTATGGTGGCTTATGCTTGTATTCATCCAGGAATCTCCACCAATGTTTGTAATTCCAGTATCTTCCGGGATCCCAAACTAGGCGCAGAAAGCCTTCAAGTAAGTTAAAGCAAGTGACAAGGCCCCAAGAGTGCTGATTTCTAGATTGAATTCTGGGGTCCCAGACCATGCCTTTGCACCCATCTTCTTGTTGATCATCATTTTTCCACGTGGGTGGTGAACAGTCGGAATTCTCACTGAGACATCCAAACAGCTTCCTAGACCCATTCAGTTGAGCTTTATACCAACCTTTGCATTTAAACTTAAAGCTTCCAACCATAACGGACCTTGCAGGACAATTCTTACCACTGACCATCTTCCTCTTACTCTTAATGCCACAAAGAGCTCTAAGTTGACCATCCGTCTCCAGTAGCCCATATTCAAGTGGAATTAGAAAGCTAAGGGATATGAATTTTACCCACTTGAATGTTGTGAAGGATGATGGCAACTTAGGGGGAGGGGTCTCCAATAACTTTGGCAAGGTGATTTCAAGCTCCATTCCCTTGTGCTCTTTGACAACTTCCACCTCTTTGAAAACTTCTTTAATTTCAACCTCTTCCTCTTGGTAGCTTTCCTCCAATTCAATCTCCTCTTCACTGCTTTCCAAGGGTGTGGGAGGTTGTGCTTCTGCTTCTTTAATCTCCATCTCTTGATCGACCTCTTCCAAGTCCTTAACCGTGATATGCCTTGGAGGTTGTACACCCTCCTCAGCATCAATTTCAATCGCTTTGGAAGGAGGTTCTATAATTTGACTTTCCCATGGAGGTTCAGCATCTCCTAAGTCTGCAACCACTTCTTCTTCTGCAACTATTATGGCTTCCTCCACTTGTTCCAATACAAAGCCATGTTCCTCATTGTCCACCGAAGTTTCTAGTGTCTCTTTCATGCTTTGCTCTTCTTTTGATTCTCCACATGTAGCCATGGGAGTTCTTTGAGTGCTCAGATATTGGGAAGCTATTATATTTACTAACTCGCCGAAGGTGGCCGCGAAATTTTGCACACTCTTATTCATCCTTTCTTGCTTTTGAAGAATAACACGAAGTCTGTCATCCATTGGAGGTTGGGGTGGATATGAGAATTCATTGGTTAGGAGAGAGGGTTCATAATAGGAAGGTGGTTCATCTTGATAATGATATGGAGATGGTGAATATGGAGGTGGTGGTTCATGAGAGTAGTTGTGTTGGAAAGGTGGTGGTTCTGTGTATGGTTCATTTGGCTCATAAGGTGGTTGGTATGGTGGATACGGGTTAGGGTCATATGGAGGTGAATGGTGATAGTTGGTTTGTGAGTGTGGTGGTTCAAAGTTGTGTTGAGGAGAGGGTTTATAGGCATATGGTGGTGGTTGTTGATAGTTCATTGGAGGTGGTTGTTGCCATGAGGGTTGATCAAATCCTTGTGGCTCCTCCCATCTTTGATTGTTCCAACCTTGATGCCTGTTCTCATTGTAATTTCCTCTTCCTGCAACATAATTGTAACCAGACTCATAGCCAAAGGGGTGAGAGTTCATAGTAGCAAATAAAAATTAAAAATAAAAATAAAAACAAATTTAAATTAAAAGGTTATTTAAATTTTGAATTTTAAAATTAAATTTTGAAATTTTGAAATTTGAATTTTGAAAAATTTTAAATTTGAATTTTGAAATTTGATTTTTGAAATAAGATAAGATAAAATAAAAATTTTAAAATAAAAACTAATAACCTCTTAACTTAAGAAAAAGCAAAAATAAAAACAAATAAACAAGCAAAAATAAAATATTTACAATAACCAATAATAAGGCACACGTTTGCAATTCTCCGGCAACGACACCATTTTGATGAGAGAACTTTTGCGTGGTCTAGAAATTTGCGGATAAATCTTCGTTGCAAGTATAGTTTCTAAACCTTCAAAAGTCCTTTCATACAAACGTTTTGGTTGTCACAAGTAACAAACCCCTTTGAAATTGATAACCGAGTATTCAAACCTCGGGTCATCTTCTCAAGGAATTGCAGGGAGGTATGTTCTTATTATTGGTTATGAGTTTGTAAATTGGGGTTTTGGAAGTAAGGAGGGAATATGTTATATGACAAGTAAAATAAAATAATAATAATAAAATCTCTTGGCAAGGTATAAGAATTGGAATTCCTATCCTAGCTATCCTTATCAAGTGTGAAGAGAATTGGGTTTTAATCCCACTTGGTCAGCCTTTATTAAACAAAGGAAGGTTAAGTGGACTGATTAGCTTGATTCTCAAGTCCTAGTCAACTCCTGTGGAGAGACTAGTGTTAGAGCAATCCTAGCTAAAGCAGAATCTGCCAATTTCAATCACTTGCTGAGTTTGATAACTCAAGTACTACCAATTACTTGACCAAAGCCAAAAGGGGGAAAAATATCTAAATTAAATTGAAAGCAATCTTAAACAGAGCAAAGCAATCTTAAATCTGAAATACCTCAAATAACATTAATTAAGAAAATGATATATAACATGGAAGAGTTCATAAATTAAATTGGGAAAATAAATAAAAATAAAGAACCTGAGATTGAGAGCCACTCCTAAAACTAAGAGAAATCCTAAATCCTAATCCTAAGAGAGAGGAGAGAACCTCTCTCTCTAAAAACTACATCTACTCCTAAAATTGTGAATTGTGAAAGCTTTCTCATGCATTCTCCCACTTTATAGCCTCTAATTTGTGTTTTATGGGCCGCAAACTAGGTTAGAAATAGTCCAGAATTCGCTGGTTGCGAATTCAAACACGCTGCCTTTTCGTCATTGCAACGCGGCCGCATGGATCACGCAGTCGCGTCACCTAGCTTCAGGGAAACTATGCCATATTATATATCAAATTGAAGCCCCGGATGTTAGCTTTCCAACGCAACTGGAACCGCGTCGTTTGGACCTCTATAGCTAAAGTTATAGCCGTTTGAGTGCGAAGAGGTCAGGCTGGACAGCTTAGCAATTTCTCCAACTTCTTGTATTCCTTCCACTTTTGCATGCTTTCTTTCCATCCTCTGAGCCATTCCTGCCCTGTAATCTCTGAAATCACTTAACACACATATCAAGGCATCTAATGGTGATAAGAGAGGATTAATATTAGCAATTATAAGTCCAAAGAAGCATGTTTTCAATCAAAGCACATAATTAGAAAGGTAAATGTAAAACCATACAAATAGTATGAATAAGTGGGTAAAGAGTAGGTAAAAACCACTCAATTGAGCACAAGATAAATCATAAAATAGTGGTTTATCAACCACCTCACTTATAGTGGTTGGTTTTGTGATTTTGTTGTTGCAGCTGCTGCCTCTGCTGCTAGAGCTACTTCCTCATCCAGAATATCATCCTTCTTTTATTGACAAGTCCTGCTATTATGATCGGACTACAAAAACAAGTTCAAGTGAGTATAACTTGTTTTAAATTCTTAATTAGCAGTTAATAAGCTTCTGAACATTCAATATTGGCTAATAGTCATACCTGCCCACAGTAATTACATATGGTTACACCATAATTTCTCTTAAGTTTGTGAGGGTTGGAGTTTGGTCGTTGTTCATTCTTATCTCTTCTTCTTTTTTTGGTGGGGTTTCCAATTGGCTTTTTATAGTGGGGAGGCAGAGGAGGGTAGCCATAAGCTTTCAGCCACTCACTAAAGTGAGCTTTTGTCCACTGCTTCAGATCAAGCTTGTTCAGATACTCCCATGCACCAGTATTGATCCGTTGCAACCTCAACATCGCAGCTTCAAACTCTTGAGTTGTGGTGGCTTGGCAACACTCCCACACTGCCCCTTTGAGTTGTTTGTCCTACCATCTCTTTGTGAAATTGTTCCAAATGTGCATAGCAAAGAAGCGATGATGAACTCCAGGTATAACTTGTTGCATTGCTAGAATAAGACCCTGTTCAGTTAATATGTCAGTTATTAATATAATTGAAGTCCCATTTTAACAACGATTAACTGCATAGCTTTTGTTGGTCACTAATGAAGTTCCAACTATGCACCTTGTAGTTGCCCAAGTTGTTATGTAAATGCTCCAAGAACCATTTCTAATTATCTCTGGTTTCTGAATCCACCACGACGTAGGTAATTGGAAAAATCTGGTTGTTCGTATCTTGACCTATTGCAATGAGTAGCTGTCATCCATAGAAGCCCTTCAAGAATATTCCATCAAGGCCAATGAAAGGTCTACACCCAAAGACAAAACCCTTCTTACATGCCTCAAAAGAAATGTAAACTCTCTTTTAGTTAAAGTCCTTAAGTTGGACATTTGGTGAGCTCCTTGTCGTAGTGGCTTGTGCTTGAACTCATCTTGAAACTTTCACCAATGCTTGGACTTCCAATAAGCTCCAAAGTTTAAAATTAATAGCTCCAAGCTGTGATGAAGTTCCACACAAGTTAAGGACTCCCAAAATTGATCTTCATATATTTCCGGGTCCCAAACTTTGTTCTTACACCCGTCTTCAAGTTAATCATCATTGTTCCACTCGGGTGGCATAACCTTAGAATCCTCACTCAAGCATCCAAACAACTTCCTAGACCCAAACAATCTAGCTTGATTCCAACCTTTGCAATTCAACTTTGACCTCTCAACCATAATGAACCTAGGCTTGTATTTCCAACCACTGACCATTTTTCTCTTGCTCTTAATTCCACAAAGAGCCTTAAGTTGATCATCCGTCTCAAGCAAACCATATACAAGCGAAAAAGTAAAGGTTAGGGATAATAATTTTACCCACTTGAATGGTGTAAAGAATGATGGTGACTTAGAAAGAGAGGTCTCCAACAACTTTGACAATGTGAGTTTCACTCCCTTTGACTACTTCCACCTCTTTGCAAGCTTCTTCATCTTCCTCTTTGCTTGCCAAGGAACTTGGAAGTTGTGTATCTTCTTCTTTAGCCTCTATTTCATGTCCAATGGGAGAGGATTCAATTGTATATAAAAACTCATCAATGATTGAATCCATTTCTTCTAATTCTTCACTCATGACATGCTTTGGAGGTTGTTGAAGAACTGAAGATTGATGGTTTAGAGGTTATAGTAAACTCTCGTTGTAAGTATAGTTACTAAACCAAGCAATCAACCTTTCTTACAAAAGTTTTGGTTGTCACAAGTAACAAACCCCTTTTTAAAATTGATAACCGAGTATTTAAACCTCGGGTCGTCTTCTCAAGGAATTGCAGGGAGGTATGTTCTTATTATTGGTTATGAGTCTTGTAAATTGGGGGTTTTGAAAGTAAGGAAGCAGTATGTTGAAATAAGAATAAAATAAATAACTATAAAATAGATTCTTGGCAAGGTATGAAAACTGGAAGTCCTATCCTGGTTATCCTTATCAATTGTAATGAGAATTGGATTTTCCTCCCACTTTGTCAACCTCTAACTATGAAGGTAAGTTAAGTGAATGAATTAATTTTTATTCCTCAGGTCCTAGTCTTTCCTTGGAAAAAGTTAGAGTTATTGGAACTCGAATTAATTCTTAAAGAATTCCAATTTTCAATCAACAATGAGTTTGATAACTCAAGTATCTCCAATGACTCAACCAAAGCCAAAAGGGAAAAATATAAATTATTTATATAAATAAAAGAAAGCAATCATAATTCTGAAATACATCAAATTATATTAAATAAAGAAATCAATTCTAACATGGAGTTCATAAATTAAATTAGAAAAATAAATAAAAGAACATTGAACCTGAGATGAAGAAAAATAATCCTAAATCCTAAAACTAAATCCTAAGAGAGAGGAGAGAACCTCTCTCTCTGAAAACTACATCTAAATCCTAAAATTGTGAATATGAAAGCTTATCATCATGAATGGATGCATTCCCCTACTTTATAGCCTCTAATCTGTGTTTTTTGGGCTGAGAAATGGGTCAGAAACAACCCAGAAATCGCAGGAGAAGAAATCTGCCACACTAATTTTCGCCACTGCGACGCGTCTGCGTGGAGCACGCGTTCGCGTCGCCTAGCGTCAGGGCAACTATGGTATATTACATATCAAATCGAAGCCCCGGACGTTAGCTTTCTAACGCAACTGGAACCGCATCGTTTGGACCTCTGTAGCTAAAGTCATAGCTGTTTGGGTGCGAAGAGGTCAGGCTGGACAGCTTAGCAATTTCTTCAACTTTTTGTATTCCTTCCACTTTTGCATGCTTCCTTTCTATCCTCTGAGCCATTCCTGTCCTGTAATCTCTGAAATCACTTAACACACATATCAAGGCATCTAATGGTAATAAGAGAGGATAAACATAGGGAACTTAAGGCCAAAGAAGCATGTTTTCAATCAAAGTAAATAATTAGGAAGGCAAATGTAAAACCATGCAAATAGTATGAATAAGTGGGTAAAGAGTTGATAAAAATCACTCAATTGAGCATAAGATAAACCATAAAATAGTGATTTATCAATCTCCCCACACTTAAACATTAGCATGTCCTCATGCTAAGCTCAAGAGAAGCTATAAAAGAAGTGAAGAGGATTGGTAGAATGTATGAAATGCAACCTATCTTATATGAATGCAACTGCATGCAAAATATTTCTACCTACTTGGTTAAAAGTAAATAAATCTTCCAAGAGCAAATATGAATTGGATTTCACTAATTCAAATCATGAAAATGAAGTACAAATAGACCTGCAAGAAGAAAATAGCTCATGAAAGTAGGGAACAAGGGACTGAGCATCGAACCCTCACTGGTAGTGTATACACTCTAATCACTCAAGTGTTTAAGGTTCGATTCTCTCAATTTTCTACTAACCTTTCTTTCTAAGGCTTGCTCTTCATCTAACAATCAACATATATTTAATGCACAGATGCACATATCAAGAGGTCTTTTAAGGGTTGTAATGGGGTTAGGGTCAAGGTAGGATTGTATTTTGCCAAGTAGACTAAAATCTGAATCCTTAATTAACTTAAACTTTCCACCTAACTTAGACAATCCATGTAATCATAATACACCATCTAACTATCCATTAACCATATTTTCCACATATTCATGCATTCTAATTTCAAGTACAGTACATATGCATTGCTTTCACCATTTACCTTGGGGCATTTTGTCCCCTTTTTATTATTTGCTATTTTTCTCTTCTTTTTCTCTTTTTCTTCTTTCTTTTTTTTTATATTATATTTTTTTTCTTTTATTATTTTTTTCTTTTTTCAATGCATATGATTAAATTTTTGAATGCATGACATGTCCTAAACATTTCTTTCACATTTTCAGAAAATTCTAACATACTCAATTCTCAAACCAAATGTTTTCAATCCCAATTTCTCCACACTTAATTCATGAGCACTCTCACTAGTCTAAGCTAACCAAGGATTCAAATTAAGGACATTATTATTTTTCGCTTAGAGTTAATGATGTGCTAAAGTATAGAACAAATGGGGTAAAATAGGCTCAAAATTGGTTTGCAAAGGATAATGAAAAGGTTAAGGCCATATGGGTATGTAAGCTCAGTGAAACAAAGGCCTCAATCATGTAAGTGTGTGCATACATCAAACCATGGAAATATAGAATTAAGCAAGACAAAGATCGCAATTTTAGAGAGAAAAACACACACCAAAAATAAAATATTGGTTGGTAAAATGCAACCAATTCAAATAGGCACAAAAATCTCACAAGTTTTGTGTGTTCGAGCTCTAAACCATGTTCCAGTATAATATTTCTTCAAACAAGTGTAACATTAAATTTTTATTCAAATTAGTGAAATGCTCTAAAAGGTTTCTTGAAAAAGAAAATATTACTTCAACCAAGTGGTAAAATATGCACAAAATCAAATAAATATGCAATCAAACATGCAAATGCAACAACTAACAAGGAAAACAAACTATTGGTGTTGAGACAGGAAGGTACTAACCCACGGAGATCGGTATCGACCTCCCCAAACTTAAAGACTGCACCGTCCTCGGTGCATGCTGAGATGTGCAGGTTGACGGGTTGTTCCAACTGATGCTTTTCTTTAAGGATTGTGCATATGGACTTGTTTGTCTCCCCTTTTAGAAGTTTCTCCTTTTTTCCGTCTTCGGTGGCTAGCCTGAAAGAAGAGAAAAAGAAGAGCAGTAACCCAGAAATAAAGATAAGAAAATAAATGAAGTATGGGTGGGTTAATGCCAAATGATAAGGGTCTCATTTACATGGAAGCTTCAACATGTACGTGAGAAAACAATAGAAGCACATGGCATACCAATGGTGCAAAATTTGCAACAATGGGGAAGAGAGTGGGGAAGGAGAGATAATATAAATTCATGTCAATGCAAAAGTAATACAGATATAAAAGATTGGCATTGATTTAAATAATATTACTCAATCAGAATTAAACAAGTCACTAAGCACCAAGAAAATACCAGAAAAGATGTAACAGTTGAATAAAAATATTTGAACACCAATGGTAAAATAATAAATTTAGAAAAATAAAAATATGCAATGAATGAAAGTATGCAAATAAATTAAATAAAATAAAATGAAAGTAAAAAAGAATGAGAAGTGAAAGAAGGGAAGAATAAGTAAGGAAGAAAGGAGGGAGGAAAAATTAGGATTGGGGAAGAAAAGATAAGATATTTGGCAAATTAGGATAAGCTGTGCGGCGCAAGCGACGCGGACGCGTGGGGCACGCAGTCGCGTGACTTGTACTTATACGGATTGACGCGGTCGCGTCGGTCACGCGGTCGCATGACTCGTTTTTGTGCTACTGGCGCGAGGGCAGCCTCGCGCTTGCACAACTATCTGTTCGAAACTTAGTATTGCCAAAATCCAGGGTGACGCGGTCGCGTGATCGCGCGATCGCGTGAGTGGCCATTATGGGGTATGACGCGGTCGCATGAGCCATGCGTCCGCGTGGTAGGGTTTGTGCGTTCAGCACCAGTCCAGCACCACTCTTGCACAACTTTCGGTCGTGCACCCTTTCTTACGTCGATTTCCAGGTGACGCGGTCGCGTGGGAGGCCAATGTTCCCACCTGACGCGGACGCGTCAGCGACGCTGCCGCGTCGCGTGCGTGCTCTTTTTTTATGCAGTATGCAGAGTGCAAAATGATATGGATGTTATGAGTAATTCCAGGTTCAATGAAATAAAATAAAATAAAATAAAACTCAAAAACAAACAAAACATACTAGAATTAAAATTGAAAAAGGGACTATCATACCATGGTGGGTTGTCTCCCACCTAACACTTTTAGTTAAAGTCCTTAAGTTGGACATTTGGTGAGCTCCCTGTTATGGTGGCTTATGCTTGTATTCATCTAGGAATCTCCACCAATGTTTGTAATTCCAGTAGCCTCCGGGATTCCAAACAAGGCACGTAAAGCCCTTGAGCAGTTTTAAACAGGTTCTCAGGCTTCCAGTGTGCTGAATGTCAGAACAGACTCCAGGATCCCAAACTTCGCTTTTACACCCGTCTTTGTGTTGATCATCATAATTCCATCCGGGTAGCAAGCAATCTGAATTCTCACTAAAGCGGCCAAACAACTTCCGAGACCCATTCAGTTGAGCTCTACACCAACCTTTTCGTTTAAACTTAAAGCTTCCAACCATAATGAACCTTGCAGGACAATTCTTACCGCTGACCATCTTCCTCTTACTCTTTATGCCACAAAGAGCTCTAAGTTGACCATCCGTCTCCAGTAGCCCATATTCCAATGGAATTAGAAAGCTAGGAGATATGAATTTTACCCACTTGAATGTTGTGAAGGATGATGGCAACTTAGGGGGAGGGGTCTCCAATAACTTCGGCAAGGTAATTTCCAGCTCCACTCCATTGTGCTCTTCTTTGACAACTTCCACCTCTTTGCAAGCTTCTTCAATTTTAACCTCTTTCTCTTGGTAGCTTTCTTCCAGTTCAATCTTTTCTTCATTGCTCACCAAGGGCATGGGAGGCTGTGCTTCTGCTTCTTTAGTCTCCATTTCTTGATCAACCTCTTCCAAGTCTTCAACCATGGTATGTCTTGGAGGTTGTATACCCTCCTCAGCATCAATTTCAATCGCCTTAGAAGGAGGTTCTATAACCTGACTTTCCCATGGAGGTTCAGCATCTCCTAAGTCTGCAACCACTTCTTCCTTTCAATAATTACAGCTTTCTCCACTTGTTTCAGTACAAAGTCATGCTCCGTACTGTCCATTGGAGTTTCTAGTATCTCCTTTATGCTATGCTCTTCATTAGATTGTCCGCATGAAGCCATGGGGGTTTCTTGAGTGTCCGAACGTCAGGAAGATAATTGATTTATTGCTTGATTCAATTGGTGAAGGGTTGCATTAAATTTTTCAAATGTTTCCTTGAGTCGCTCCATTGATTCTTGGGGTGGATGGGAGGGTTCATTTGGCTCATAAGGTGGTTGGTATGGTGGATATAGGTTAGGGTCATATGGTGGTGTTTGGTGGTAAGGGGCTTGTGAGTATGGTGGTTCAAAGTTGTGTTGAGGAGATGGTTTATAAGCATATGGCGGGGCTTGTTGGTAACTACAAGGGGGTCCACCATAGTCATCATCTTGGTATGCATCACAGAATGGTTGTTGGTTATAGTGCATTGGAGGGGTTTGTTGCCAAGAGGGTTGATCAAATCCTTGTGGCTCCTCCCATCTTTGATTCTTCCAACCTTGATGCCTATTTTCATTATAGTTTCCATTCCTTACAACAACATTGGAACCAAACTTGAAACCAGAGGGGTGAGAATTCATAATAGCAAATAAAAATTAAAAACGAAAATAAAAACAAATTTAAATTAAAAAGGTTATTGAAATTTAAATTTTTTGAAAATTAAATTTTGAATTTTAAATTTTGAAATTTGAATTTTGAAAAAAAATCAACAATATAAAAATTTGAAAAAGATTTAAATTTTGAAAAGGTTTGATTTTTAAAGTTTTAAATTTAAAATTTTAAATTTGGATTTTGAATTTTGAAATTTAAAACTAAGATAAGATAAGATAAAAATTTTAAATTCAAAATTTGAATTTTTTTTTAATTTTCGAAAAAAAATCAATTAAAAAAAAGAGAAAAGATATTTTTGAATTAAATGAGGAAAGAGAAAAACGATAAAATAACACCAAACTTAAAATTTTTAGATCAAAACGAAGAAAACAACTAAGAACAACTTGAAGGTCAAGATGAACACGAAGAACAAATTTTTGAAAAAAATTTTTAATAAACTAAATAAAAATCAATAACCTCTTAATTTATGAAAGAGCAAAAATAAAAACAAAATAAACAAGTAAAAGAAAAATATTTACAATAACTAATAATAAGGCACACGTTTGCAATTTTCCGGCAACGGCGCCATTTTGAAGAACTGAAGATTGATGGTTTAGAGGTTATAGTAAACTCTCGTTGTAAGTATAGTTACTAAACCAAGCAATCAACCTTTCTTACAAAAGTTTTGGTTGTCACAAGTAACAAACCCCTTTTTAAAATTGATAACCGAGTATTTAAATCTCGGGTCGTCTTCTCAAGGAATTGCATGGAGGTATGTTCTTATTATTGGTTATGAGTCTTGTAAATTGGGGGTTTTGAAAGTAAGGAAGCAGTATGTTGAATGATAATAAGAATAAAATAAATAACTATAAAATAGATTCTTGGCAAGGTATGAAAACTGGAAGTCCTATCCTGGTTATCCTTATCAATTGTAATGAGAATTGGATTTTTCTCTCACTTTGTCAACCTCTAACTATGAAGGTAAGTTAAGTGAATGAATTAATTTTTATTCCTCAGGTCCTAGTCTTTCCTTGGGAAAAGTTAGAGTTATTGGAACTCGAATTAATTCTTAAAGAATTCCAATTTTCAATCAACAATGAGTTTGATAACTCAAGTGTCTCCAATGACTCAACCAAAGCCAAAAGGGAAAAATCTAAATTATTTATATAAATAAAAGAAAGCAATCATAATTCTGAAATACCTCAAATTATATTAAATAAAGAAATCAATTCTAACATGGAGTTCATAAATTAAATTAGAAAAATAAATAAAAGAACATTGAACCTGAGATGAAGAAGAAATAATCCTAAATCTTAAAACTAAATCCTAAGAGAGAGGAGAGAACCTCTCTCTCTGAAAACTACATCTAAATCCTAAAATTGTGAATATGAAAGCTTATCATCATGAATGGATACATTCCCCTACTTTATAGCCTCTAATCTGTGTTTTCTGGGCCGAGAACTGGGTCAGAAACAGCCCAGAAATCGCTGGAGAAGAAATCTGCCACGCTGATTTTCGCCATTGCGACGCGTCCACGTGGAGCATGCATTCGCGTCGCCTAGCTTCAGGGCAACTATGGCATATTATATATCAAATCGAAGCCCCGGATGTTAGCTTTCCAACGCAACTAGAACCGCGTCGTTTGGACCTTTGTAGCTAAAGTCATAGCCGTTTGGGTGCGAAGAGGTCAGGCTGGATAAGTTAGCAATTTCTTCAACTTCTTGTATTCCTTCCACTTTTGCATGCTTCATTTCCATCCTCTGAGTCATTCCTGCCCTGTAATCTCTGAAATCACTTAACACACATATCAAGGTATCTAATGGTAATAAGAGAGGATAAACATAGGGAACTTAAGGCCAAAGAAGCATGTTTCCAATCAAAGCACATAATTAGGAAGGCAAATGTAAAACCATGCAAATAGTATAAATAAGTGGGTAAAGAGTTGATAAAAATCACTCAATTGAGCATAAGATAAACCATAAAATAGTGGTTTATCAATTGTACACCCTCCTCAATATCAAATTTAAACTTCTTGGAAGGAGGCTTTATGACTTGAGGTTGCCATGGAGGTTCCGCATCTCCTAAGTCTTCAACCACTTCCTCTTCTTTGATAATTTCGGTCTTCTCCACTTGCTCTAGTACAAAGTCCAACTCCTCATTCTCCATCGGAGTTTTCAATCTATCTTTCATACTCCGTTCTTCAATTGATTCTCCACATGTGGTCATGGGAGTACTTTGAGTGTCCAAACGTTGGGAAGCTAATCGACTTACTACCTCGGTTAAGGCATCTGTGAATTTCAATGTCGTCATTTCCATCTCTCTTTGCTCTTGAAGAATAAGACCAAAGGTATTATCCATTGGAGATTGGAGTGGATATAAGAGTTCATTGCTTGGGAGAAAGGGTTCATGATAGGAAGGTTGTTCATCTTGATAAGGATATGAAGATGGTGTATATTGAGGTGGTTCTTGGGAGTATGGGTATTGGAATCGTTGTGGTTCTAAGTATGGCTCATATGGTGGTTGGTATGGTGGATAAGGATTAGGATCATATGAAGGTGTTTGGTGGTATGAGACTTGTGAGTATGGTTGTGGGCTATGTTGTGGAGGAGGTTCATAGGCATATGGTGGAGGTTGTTGATAATCACAAGGAGGTCCACCATAGCCATCGGATTGGTATGCATCTTGGAATGACTCTTGCTCATAGTACATTGGTGGAGGTTGTTGCCATGGAGGTTGATCATATGCTTGAGACTCCTCCCACCTTTGATTGTCTCATCCTTAATGTATGTTCTCATTGTAGTTCCAATTTCCTACAACATAGTTGTAATCACACTCATAGCCAAAGGGGTGAGAATTCATAGTAACAAGAGAAAATAAAAACAAACACTAACAAGAAATAATGAAAATAAACTCCTAAAACTAGCAAAAACCAACAAAGAAGCAAAAGGCAAACATATTCACAATATTCACAATAACCAATAATAAGGCACACATTTGCAATTTCCCGGCAACGGCACCAAAAACTTGACGGAGGATAAATGTCGGTAAAGAATTTTCCAATAAAATCGCGTTGCAAGTATAGTTCTAAACTGACAAATAATCCTTGGTCAACGTTTAAATTATTTGTCACAGTGCAAACCAATAAAAATAACCGAAATATTTAAACCTCAGGTCGTCTCTTAAAGGAATTGCAATGAAGTGTACTTATTATTGGTTGTGGGATATATTTTTGGGATTTTTTATGATGAACAAGGAATATAAATAACAAGAAAATAAACTAACAAATAAGAAAAGTCTTAGTAAAAGGTAAGAATTGGAATTCCTATCCTTATTATCATCCTCAATTGTGATCGTAAATGTAAATTGCCTTCACTTAGTTAACCTCTAACCAATGAAGGAAAGTCAATTGCGTACAATCAACTTGAGTTCACAAGTCCTAGTCAAATCATAATGAAAGGCTAGATTTAGTGAAGTTCAAGCTAACCGGCAATCTTCAATTACCAATCAACAAGAGATTTCAATAATTCAAGAGTCTTCAAATCACCAACCCGAGCCAAGAACACAAAAATCTATTTTAAAATTCAACCAAACATTTCATCAAACACTTGGAAGACACAAAATAAAAATATAGAAAATTAACAATAAATATTAAATCTAAACTACCAAATGCAAGAATCAATAACTAACAATTAAAGAAAGCAACAATAAACATAGAAAACATAAATTGCATTAATAGAAATCAAACATAACAAGAGTTCATAAACATAAAATGACATAAAAGGGAAATTAACAATGTAAACAAAGAGACCCAAGACAATAAAGCATAAAAACATAAATAAAACTACACTGAAATAAGAATTAAAGAGAGAATTAAAGAGAAATTAAACTGATCTACCCTAATTCTTAGAGAGAAGAGAGAGTTTCTCTCTCTAGAAAACCTAACTTAAAGCATGGTAAAACTAAACAATGACTTCTTCTCTGTTCACTGCTCCATCCCCATCCTCTTATCTTAATTTTCGGCTTGAAATTGGGCTAAAAGCAGCCCAAAAATCGCCCCCAACGTATTCACTTTAGTGCAACACGTGACACTCGTCACGCATACGCGTCGTTGAACCATAGTTATCAAACTCGGACCGGACCGATCGGTTCGACTGGAAAACCGGTGAACCGGACTCCTAACCGGTCCGAATTAACAATCAAACCGCACAAAAATACGAACCGATCAAATTCGGAAGACCCGGTTAAAACCGGACTGAAAACCGGACCGGTCAGACCGCAGATGACGTCATCACGTTTAACGCAGTGTCACCGCTGGGTTCGAACCTGGCACTCTTGGAAAATAAAGGAATTTGTAACCACTAGACTATCATGCCTTTTTGATATTATTGATGCCTTTTTATAAATATATTATAAATTATTAGACATATCCTAATTAATAATTTTATCTTATTAACTCTTTTACTCATGTAAAATTTTAAATTTTCTTACACTTTTATCTTTTTGTTCTAATGAGTAATTTTATATTTAATTTAATTAATTTTTTATTTTATATTTACTCACTTAAATTAATTATTTTTTAATTTTACATAATTATTAAAAATATTAAATGTTGTTAAATATTCTTTAAATTAAAAAGATAAACAAAAATATTTTTATTAATCATACCATATTTTTTTATTGATAATTATATAATATTTATTAATATTAACTCTTTTTCAACATATATTTTATTAATATAATTAATTAATAAATTATTAATATATTAAAATAATTTAATTTTGCATAAAAAAATTTTATTATAAAAAAATTAAATTTTATATAATTATTTAATTATAACCGAGTCAACCGGTTCAACCTGACCCAACGGTTGAACTAGTGACCCGGTGACCCAGTGATCTCACTGGGTTGATTACCGGTTCGGTTCTGATAACTATGCGTTGAACTATGTGCAAGGTCACGTGTCGGGACCAGCTTCTCAAATCTTCACTTCTTTGTGTTCTTTTCACTTTTGCATGCTCCTTTTCAATCCTCTAAGTCATTCCTGCCCTATAAACCCTAAAATCACGTAACACACATATTACGGCATCAAATGATAATAAAAGAGGATTAAAAATTAGCAATTTTAAGGCCTAGGAAGCATGTTTTCAATCATAGAACAAAATTAGAAAGGAAACTTAAAAACATACAATTTACATGCATAAATGTGAAAATAGTTGACAAAATCTACTCAATTCAATCCAAAATATACCATAAAATAATTGTTTATCAGGCTTTCATCCATATGTTGTCAAAAAATAGCTATCGACCTTGTACTATTCGACAATGAACCAGCCTGATAATCTCAACCTATGTCAGGATAAGGAGGAAGTGGTTGATTGTTCATCGCAACTGACGCATTCCCAGACTGCATTGGGGAACGTAACTACCACCCATTAATGGCATTGTGGCCATAGGTGTCATGTAACTAGGAGGAAGGCCAAATGGAAGCCACCCTACAGTTATTTGTGGTTGAGTTTGTGCTTACGAAATTCTAGGACATGGCTTTTGCTTATTACCCCCAAAACTTGCACTAACATTTGTAGCATTTTTCCATAACTATTTCTAGGATTCTGAATACTTTCTTCTACATGTGATGAAGAACTTGCAGAAGTTTGTCCAACATGCACAGGCGCATTAGATTCTACATTACTACTAGGAACTTCTTCATACATATTAATAAGTTTAACACTTTGCGATCACATACACTAATAGTAAATCAAAATATGTATAAAACTGTGATAAACACAAATTTGACACAAACAATAAAATTGTCCTACCAAACATGTTAATTCGTTATGCAAGTTATTTAACAATAATCGAATGTCAAAATGATTCAGACGATCGCAAACAATTAACGTGGTTCGAAATTAAATATTTAGAGTGAAATTTATTCTTTTTTGTGAATACCAGTTTTATATACATCAAAATTTTTACTTTGTTATTGATGAAGAAGAAGACAAGAATTTTGCATAATCAAAATGAAATAGAATAAAAAATTGACTTTGTTTAATAAACTTAGCATAAATAGCACTTTACAGAAATTCAAATTATTTGAACATCAAAGAAAATATCCTCACATAATTTCGAAGGATTTAAAAGTATTTTGTACAAGACTTGACAAGATAATAAAATGAAACAGCAACATGAAATTGAAAATAAAGAAAAGCTACATAAACATAAGTGCATAATGGTAAAGAACAATAAAAGAAAATGAAGAAACTTACATAAAAATTGACTCAAAATAAAGTCTCAAAAAGTCTTTAGGATGTAAAAATTGTGTGAGTATTTCTGAAGAGAATTTCAAGCCTTTCTTTATTGCTTGGCACCCCATTTATAAGTATATTTAAGGAAAATCCCACAATGGCATGTGCCAACCCCAAAGCAGACTCAAAAATAATCATTCCCGCCATTAAAGCAACTTTATTCATGTTTATTAGTTATTGGATAGGCTCAAAGTAGTTAGTGGGTGAATTATTTTTATTAAACAAATTTTTATTTATAATTTTTAAGATAAAACAAAAAAATATAAAATAACATTAAAAGTAAAACATATTTTTTATTCTTAATATTTATATTTCTTTTAAAAACATTCTTAATATTTAATTTCATTCAGTTTTATCTGTAATATTTTTAATTCATTTAGTTTTGTTTCTAATATTTTCAATTTGTGTTAAAACTTTTTTCGAAAGTTTTCAATTTTATTCCCAACATTTACATAGAATTATCGTCTAGGATTAATTCTGATACAAATAAAAAATATTAGGGATAAAATTAAATCAAATTAAATGTTAGGGGTATTTTAAAAAAAAAATCATAAACATTAGAGATAAAAATATATTTTATTCTAACTTTAAAAGAACCAAGATATATTAGTTATAAAAAATAACTTTAATAATAAAAGTATTATTTATACAAAATCTTATATAAATTCTTGTGTATTCATTTAAAATTCTCCCTATTATTATTAAAAAAAAGTATAGGTAGACAATGAAAATACTAAACAATATGAACAATAGATATATTGGATGTTCATTTTCCTATTATTTATCAGATTTAGGTGGATAATTTGAAGGTGTAATGTGTTTTGATTTAATTGGTAGTTGTTAATGTTGTTCAAAAAAATTATTAGTTACCTAACATTACCTAATATATGACGGACCAATTCATACTGTTCAAATGCACATGTCGACACTATTGTTTTGGTTTCCTTGAAGAACATGCCAATAATAAATTACCTATGTTAATACTTGTCAATGATGTTTCCTTAACTGAAGATGTGTCTTGTAAATCTTCTTTCACAAGGCTGCAAATGTGCAACTTTTCCTTGGTACATAATGTATCTACTACTTCATATGAATATCCAATTACTATGTTTCAGTGTTTCCATTGTTTCTTTTGTTTCTTGATGTTAAGAAAAGTTTTGATAATCCTTCAATAGATATGAATATAGGATCTGATTCCATGCATCAGGGACTCCAGGTAAGCACCAATGAATGCAATCAGCAAAAGATTTTGGGTTGGCTCTCTGTTCTTTTGTCAAGAGCTTGCCCCTGCGTTCGCCATAAAGCGATGTATGAGCATCTTTTCTGTACTCTGATAACTGGGTGATGTTCAACAAGATCACATTGATTTGCAGCTTTTGAAGTGCATCATGTACTATCTTCATGATCTCCAGATTTGAGCCGCTGCCCCAATATGGACCACCCTGGATTGGATATGATTCGTTGAAGCAGTTTTCGTCTGTTCCAGGCCTCCATTCCCAGCTCCTAAACAAGAAAATCATTTGTTACTCTTCTTAAAACAGAGTTTCATTACTTGTCTCTTGATAATAGTTAAAAACTTTCGGCCATAATAAATTAACGACAAATAAAATTTTCCAATGCAAATTTACCTGGCTATTGGATCCATCTCTTTATTTTTTACCATGAAATTGCTATTTGTACATTAAATTGGTCATCAAAATCAGCCATTATATATTTTATTTGTACATAAATATATATATTTTTTAATTTATTTTTAATATATATTTTATATTTCAATACGTATTTTATATTAATGACTGATTTTGATATAAAATCTAGTATGATTGATTGAAAATTTATTCAATTTTTCAGTTATCTATATTATATGTATAGAAAAAGGTTTAAAATATTTTACTTTTTTTGTTTTCAAGTACTTGGCAGCAGAAGTCTAGTAGATGAAGCTTTGGAGGTGAAGGCTTGAGAGCTCACCAAAGATGTGTGGGAGACATGCTCATAAAGAAGACTTTTTGAGTCTCTTGTTTGATGTTCGATTCCAACCAGCTAGACCAAGTTTCCAAAGCCAAACTGTATGCTGTTGTCACATTATACTCTTTTACGCTGTCTGGGGATCCATAACTAAAATTTAAAAACATGAACGACTCAATAACAAAGGAGTGAAACATGTGGACATAATGGCTTAAGAAAAGGAAAAAAGATATTTACACTCAATTTTGTATATTTGAATTTATCACCTTTCATTTTTATTAATGTATTAATACGCATTAACATGGTTATTGCTCACATTCTTTATAAATTAAATCTGCATAATATTAATAAACATGACATTAATCAAGATAGTAAGTACTTTGTTTATCTTATATAGAGAAGTCTTAGACTCAACTTTTAGAAATAGCAAAAATATTCTTTTTTTTTTTATAAATTGTATATGATAAAAGATATTTTAAAAAACAAATTTGTACACAACATTTAACATATCATAGAAGTAGAATATTATACATATAACTTTTATGTATTTTTTTAATTTTAGTATTAAAAGTAGTTGATAAGAAGAGTGAGAAGATAAAAAAAATGATATTTTATACTATAAGAAAAATGTATAAAAAAGTGTAAAATAAAAAGATGTACATGAAAAATAATGCTAAGAATAAGATAACTTTTCTTTAAAAAACGTGATGAGTGGTTACTATTTAGGTACATACGAAGCATTGATGAGAGGGTTGTGCATCCACCAAACATAACTCTCAAACACCAATATGTCCACTCCTTGCCAATGTTTTCCATGGTTAGCAATTGAATCTAGCCTTACCATACGTTTATGTACAGTATGATTTGTTGCATGATCTGAAATTGATTCCACAATGAACGGAGCCCAGTAGTATTCAATTGATGCATTGAACTCCTGGAAAATAATTCAAGAGAAAATCTTAGAAAACTTGGTTTTCCAATTATTTCATGCTTTTCCCTATTGCATGCTTTTTTACATTAAAAATCAATTACTCCAATTGATATAAAATATATATTAAAATATATAATATACATTAAAAATATATAAAATAATATATATATATATATATATATATGCACTTTAGAAATAATGCACATGACATTAGTTTAGTCCCTAAATGTTTGTGACATCATTTTTGCTGTCATGTATTCTTAGAAAGCTAACAACATCTCCAACCGGAGAAAATTTTAAGTCCATTTACTGTAGTGTGAGAGGAAAAGAAAGATTTATGCGTTGGAGAGGAAAGAAGTTGAATTTCTACACTAATTTCGAGAAACTTTAGTTCCTCTTCAGAGAAACTCTGAATATCTTTAAAATAATGATTATATTAAATTATAATTAATTAAATAATTAAATTATAATTAAATAACTAATAATTATAATAATTATTTAATATAATTATTAATAAATTAATTATAATTTAATTATTTAAATAATTAATTATAATAAATAATTATATTTTTATTTAATTAATAATTTATATTAATGATTTAAATCATAATTAATAAAAATAATTATATTAAATTATTATTAAACATTATGTATATTATTATATTAAATTATAATTAATTTTTTTTATTTACATAAAAAATAAATTAATATTTTTACACCTAACAAAGAAATATTAAATTATAATTAATATTTTTATCACAACCTCAATTAGAAGAGAAAGATTTTGCATTATACTATCAATTTTTTTTAAAAAATGTCCAACTTTAAAATAGGCAGCAACTAACATAGACAGTTAAGAGAGGAATTGATTGAACACATATACCAATTTTATAATTCTTGTAATCAATTATAGATCTTAATTATGTTTTTCTTTGTATTAAGTAATTTTATAAATTAGTATAATCCCAAATTATATATTGTGTATCATTGTTATATATAAATTTTTTTAATATTAATATCTTTTAATAGTGAATTATTTTTGAATTTATAAATTTAAATAATATTTTTGAAAAAATAACTATATTAAGTTTAAATATTTTAATTAATTAATTAAGTTGGATTACAGTAAGGACTAAAGTTAGTTCCTCTTAATAGAGAAGTGAGAGATTCTTTGAGTTTCTATTTACTGTTTATGACGTAAAAACTGATGTAGAATTACTTTTTATGACAGATAGATCATAAATAGAAATTGGGATGAATTTTTTACTGAAAATGGTCTAAAACTTGATTGAAGGATGATGCTTTCCATTTCATTTTATTTGATGATTTGATTTCCCTGAAAAGATGAAGTTTGTTTGAAAAAAAAGGGATGAAATTTGTGAAGCGAAAAAAAAAAGGAAAAGGGAGGGATTAATCATTATTTAATCAAACTAAGAGGCAAAACATACCCTTTTTTTTTTCAATTTGTTCTTTTAACAACATTCGTTTGAAGGCAATTATTAATTCTAAATAGTCACAAAAAAATTATTAATTTTAAATAAAAAATAATTATTTATATCTATAAATTTTATAAATATTAAAAAAATATTTATCAAAAAAAATTAATGTTATATTCATAAAAAATTATTTTTGTGCAACAAAAGTATTCAAATTTTATATTTTTGTTAATTTTTTTAATAAAATTTTTAAATTATTCGTGTTTTTTGTCTTTAACCTCAATTCTACCACCATTTCTTCTTCTTTCGCACCATGTAATCTGTCCCCATCATTTTTTTCTCGTCACTTCCCATCACATCCACCTCTACATCAATATTAACAATGTACTTCACTACTCACCGCACCACCTCACTACTACCACAGTCCACACACATTTCACTAACAATAACAATAGAGATGAGAGAGACACAGAGGCAAATAAATCAAAAAAGAAAAAAAAGAGAGAAAAAACAATAGAGGTTGTGTGTAAAAAAGAGAGAGAGAAAAAGAGCGAGAGAATGCACTAGAAGAAGAGGGAGGGAGAGGCGCCAGTGGCAGTGGCCTGTCACTCCCAACCTTTGTTGCTTGATCACTATTCTTGTCATCTGCGACACAATCAGTGTCAATCTCTCCTCTGTCAACACCAACGTCATCAATGGCGCCATCTTCTTCAAGGTACTCAAGATTCTCTCGATCTCTCTCCATCATCCTTCCGTTAATCTTTTTTTATTTTTGACAAAGAAAATCCGAATGCTTTTATGGTTTGATTGCTTGTAGTTGTAGTTGTTAAAGGATGATGTGATTATAGTTGTGACAATAGTTGTGACAGTAAAAAAGGAGGAAGGTGAGGCTCATGGGGTGGAAAGGTTGATGTAGTGAATGTCGATGTCGTCATGGTAGTGGTGATGGTGGCGGTGGTGGAGTAGCAAAGAAGAGAGAAAGTGATGATAATGGAAGATTGTGAAAATTTGAGATTTAGAAAAGAAGAGATATAAGTGTAGTTGAAATAAAGGATCGGATAATTTAAAAATTTTATTAAAAAATTAATAAAAATTTAAAATTTTAATACTTTTGTCACATAAAATCCATCTTTTATATGTATAAATATAACATTAATTTTCTTATTTGATCAGTAATTTAATCTGCGTTCGTAAAATTTATAAGTATAAAAGATTTTTTTTCTATCTTAAATATTTATTTATCAATAATTCGAGTTTTTGAAGCTAGTTATCGGCTGGTAAGAGTGATATGTAATTATGTATAGACTTTTAGTTCTCTATTAATTATTAATAAATAATGTTCTATCACTTATAAAATTTATTATTTTTATTTAATATTTTACTAATAAAAATATTTTTATACATAATACTAAAAATATAGTATTGTTAAATTCTAAATTTTAAACTATAAATACGAAATTCTAAATTTTAAAATTTAAATTTTAATAGTATAAAAATAAAATATTAACTAATATTAATAGAAAAGGTTAGTCCTAACATTATTTATTATTTATTTATGAGTTATTATATCCATTGACATATACTTCATTACCTCTGCCTTGAAGATCTTCATAGGTGGAATTCTTTGGAGGGATTTCTTTCCTTTGGGAATTACAGACTGTACCAAACAGACCATGCTCTCAAACTGGCCTCTCTGTAACGAGTCCCCAATAAACATCATTCTCTTGTTCCTCAACATGTTCAACAACGTCAGAGGGTCAAATCTGAATTCATGAATGGATGAAACACAACATTATGTGATGCTCACACTATAGTCATGGGAATTGGGAATATTTTCGGGTATTTTGAGACTTCCTGTTTAAGTGAATGGAATATTTATAACATCAAATTCTAACACCATATTTAAAAACTATATACACAAATCGAAAAGTTTTATTTTAATTCGAAATAATTATTATTTTTATTGTATTCATATTTGTATCTATTATTCGGATATTGCTTTTACTATTCAAATATTCATTTTATATTATATCTACTTATATATTTTAATTATACAATCTATGTATTACCTTACGAAATACAAAATATAGAATTTATTAAATAATTGATACTAGTAAAATAGTACTGAGAAGCATGTTATTCTATCTAAATATCTAACATATTTAATATGAAATAAATCCTAATGAATCAATCTGTCCGACTTAAACAATTCTAAAACACTTCTAGAGAATAAAAATTTGTTGTGAATTAGAGTATCCAAGCTAAATTTTTTTTTAGAGATTAATTTGGGTGTTTTCGATTTTGTTAGATAGACAATAATTTTGTAAATAATGTGAACAGTGGGTTTTAGAATTGACCCAATAAAGTAAAAAAACATTCCATTTTTAAATTACTTCCTAAACCCTAACATTTGGATAACTATCTGCACATCCAGTGAATTGAATATCCAGTCATTGTTAAATGTGCATGAGCAAATCAAATAAAAAAAAAAATAATTACCCAACTAAAAATAATCAACATAATCATCTGCCTATTAAATTAAATATCCGACATATCTATTATTCGTATTATTTGATATTCTCACTATCTCCCCATACTTTTTCTTGTTCGAATGAAAGTATTGAAGTGCTTGAAGTTGCATGTTACTTGTCTGAAATTGTTGGATTAATAACTTATACCTTGGGATGTTGCATCCATGAGGCTGCCACCTCCAATTCTTGTACAAAGAATCAGGCCTTCCATTCCTCTGGCAAGTGGTCTGCTTTACCAAGTAAGGGCAACTCTCTTCCTCATAAAGAGGGTAAGACACATTATCCCAAACCCACTTCCCTTCAAACACATTGCAATCTTCTCCGATTCGGTCCTCCGGCAACACCGCCATCGGCAATTTGTTCCTTCCACCCTGTCCCCGTGGCGGCCTTCCATACACCCTGAAAGCGTAGCTGTTCTCGCTCCTTAAACTGTCGAGGACTAGCCTCGAAGTTCCAAGGAGCAGGACAGAGTACAATATAAGCGGAAATAGAGTTTGGATCTTGCGATCAAACAATGACTTCAAAGATTGCATTGGTATGGGAATAGGCCTAGCGATTTGAAGGATTTATTGTGAGATGCTATAGCGTTCTAACTTTTATTGGAGAGACATGTTAGTTAGTTTGTTTTTCTTCTCCAAGTACTTGATTTTTGTGGATTGCTTGAGTTTGAAGCTTTTTAAAAAAACATCCTTCTCAACGAACGGTTGGTAGGATCGAAGTTTAGCTGCTGAATGTATTAGGATTGAAGGAACATATGTATATGTTTGCTTTTTCTACTTTTATAACAACTCCGTAGAAAATGTGTACAGAAATAATTAAATCAACTTCGAATAATCTAAATAAACTGAAATTTTTTTTTTCACAGTATCTCCTATTTGAATCCAAGCATACTAGTGAACTAATCACTAGACCAATTCAAATTCATTAAATCAACTGGAAGATGAATAACACGTATAGTAATACACAATTATGGAGTGTCCAATTTATACCTTGAGAATTTATAAATTCAATACTGGCGCATTTATCATAGTGCCTAGAGAAATTTTAGAAGCTACTGATGAGCAACAAGGATGGCACATTTTTTTTTTCCTATGATGGAAAAGCTTTTCAGCACCGAAATATTTGAACAAAAGTAATATTAGGTAACTAATATTACAACCATCAATTTCAGTGAGACTATATCAAGTTGTCAAATAAATTTAGTATAAAATCTATTAAAAATGAATTAAGTTTGAATTTTATAAATTTTTTAATTTAGTTTTGAATTTTTTATTTTTAAAAGTTTTAGATTTATTTTTTGATATTGAATATAGGTTGTAATGTTGGCTCCAAAAATTCTTTTTGAATAACTCAAATAGGGATGACAATGGTCCCTATCTTTGTGTTTGGTTGGTGTCTTTTAGACATAGAGACACAAACACAAATACACAAGTAGACATAGATACAGATATATACAAATTTTTTTATCATGTTTAGTGATAATATATAGGACACAATTTTTTAATTTAAATGTCTATTTTACCCTAAACATGATCACCACTATCACCATTGTTATCAGTGGTGGGCAACAAATCTTGAGTAGCAATAATGGTGGTGGTAGAGGAAGGAGTGATTGAGGGAAGATGATAGATTGAGGGAAGATGATAGATATTAGATAGAGGCAGAAGAAGAGGGAAGGAGAAGGAGGAAGAAATGGTATTAGGGATTAAAGTTAAAATTGAAATTTAAAGGGAAAAAATTAGTGTCTTGTGTCTATGCCTTAGTGTCTTAGCTTATAGGTGGTACACAAATTTTGTGTATTTATGTCTGATGAGTTTGGAAAACTCTAAATTAAATTAGTGATGACTAAACATTATTAATATGATTAATTACAAAATTATTAATTTGATTTTGGTTCATATGTATTAATTAAATAATTTTGCAGTACAGATTTTGCTATTGGGCCAAAAAATAGCAAGTCCAAGATGTTGAAAGAGAATCAGCCTTGGTTATAAAAATGTTAAATGTTGTGGCTGAATTATTACTCTAATGTCGGGCCAGATTTAATCATTATTATTAGCCCAAATTAATTTTTGCTAGAAACTAGCATGCTAGGTTCGAAAACAAAATAGAGAGAAAGCAAGGATGCTTCCAACAGATCCCATTTCCATCATGTGGTGGATTTCAAACTTATTCAATTATCATTAATTATATTAGAAACATGAAAGAAAAAGAGAAATTGATTTGATGGCAACTTAATGATGATCCACGCCACTCAAAGCAAAAGGGAAGTAAAATTAATTCATTTTAATTCATTTATTCAAATATATTAAATGCTTTTCTTTCTACTCTCTCTTCTCTCTCAAACTTTCGGTCACTTCACAGAGGAAATATGGAAGCTAATGTAAGCTATCAGAAAGAAGTGATGAAGCTAGAAGCAAGCTTGAAGCCATAGTGATGATGGCATCAAGAAAAAAGAAAATCTGAAGTATGTTGTGGCTGAGATCTTTACCACAAAAGGCAAGATGTAGTGAAGTAAGCTCAAGCCTTCCATACCCGAAAATGGAAGAAGATCTATTCGGTCAGAGGAAGAAAATCCTTGGAGGGATGGCTCGTCTCTGCTTTTACTCAACCACTACAGGAGGTAGCTACTGTAGCTATGTGGAGGATGATGCAGAAAGTAGAGCAGATGGAGCTGTCATCATCAAGAACTCATCAAGGGCTAGAAATCCTTCTTGGAGTGCAAGTCAAGATGGAAGGTCCGGATTGATGAAGCTTGGTGTAAAAGGAAGACACAGAGGTAATTGCATGTTGGTTATAGCATTTGGTTTCCTCTCCTCTCTCTCTGGCCGAACCGGTTTTAGTTTGAAGTAGAAGAAGTTTAGCTTGGTTCAACAGTTTCAACCGTGGAGGCTTCCCCTTCTATAAATAAGGGAAAACAGCCAGGGTTTGAAGTAAGGAGTGAGAGTGCAACGCACAGAGTTCTCATAACTACCTAAACTAACAGAAGTTCTTCTCCTTCAATGTTCTTCATTTTGTAATTTTTCTGTTTAATTTTGTCTGTCTTGAGTCTCATGAAAAAAGGCAAATAATAAGGTTTGTAAGAAAAAGCCATAGAGCGAAAAAAGGCAGAGAGTGCAAAATTAAAAGAAAAAGCCATATATGTCCTTAGAGGTCCTTTGTACATCTGTGTTGTGTTTCATGATTATGTGGAAATCCCCTTGCAAGTTGGGTCAGCACTTAGCAGTTGAAAGCTTGACAGTGACCAAGTCAAGTTCAGGATTGGGGATTAGATTCTGGACTTGTCCCGGATAGGAAGGGTAGTTCCTAGGGAGAAATTGGTGTATGTAATCATGATGATTATAGTGAAATTCTATCATTGTTGTGATGGAGACTGGATGTAGGCTGCATTGCACTTAGCAGCTGAACCAGGATACATCTTGGTGTGATTTTCTCTCTCCTCTACTCCATTTCTGTTTTCTGCTGCCTAGGAGACAAAACTGAAAAATATCTCTTGGCTGGTTACGAGATAAAAAGAAAAATTCTCTTGACCAGGCACGAGACAAAAACAAGAAATATCTCCTCAAGTGTTCTAAAAGGCCAGCAAGTGTTATTAAGCGAAAAAGAGGCTAAGATTCAACCCCCTTCTCTTAGCCACTGATAAACCATCAATTGGTATCAGAGTTTGGTCTCAAAGAGATCAAGCTTTGCAGCCTGGAGAAAAGATCCAGATGGTAGATAACAGTGGCTCAAACTTGGTGTCCTACAATTTGACAGAAGGACAGTCAAGCAACAGACCTCCTCTTTTCAATGGGAAAAACTACACCTATTGGAAGGAGAGAATGAAGATTTTTGTGCAAGCAGTAGATTACAGATTATGGAAGATCATCCTGGAGGGTCCTCAATATCCAACCACCACAAGTGTTGAAGGAGTAGTCTCCCTTAAACCCGAAGCCAGTTGGACCGAAGAAGACAGAAAGAAGGTGGAGCTCAATGCCAAGGCTATCAACTTGTTCAACTGTGCAATCAGCTTTAAGGAGTACTGACAGGTATCACGATGCACAACGGCAAAGGAAATCTGGGACAAACTTCAAGTCACTCATGAAGGAACCACCATAGTAAAGAAGATCAGGATAGACATGCTGAACAGAGAATATGAAATGTTCTCAATGAAGGAAGGAGAATCCATAGATGAAATGTTTGAAAGATTCAACATTATCATTGTTGGCTTGGATGCTGTGGGGATTAAGTATCCTGAATCTGTGCTTGTGAGAAGAGTCTTGAGGTATCTCACAAAAGAGTGGGAAACAAAGGCATTGATAATATCTGAGAGTAGTGGTCTTGATTCCATGACATATGATGATTTGAGAGGAAATTTACTTGCATTTGAAAATACATATTTGAAAAAAGATACAAAAAAGAAAGGAATAGCTTTCACATCACTAACCCCCTGGTTGATGAATCCAGTGATTATTCTTCTGAAAATGAGTTTGTTTCGTTTGCCAAAAAATTCAGGAAAATGGTGAAACTCAAGGAAAGAAGCAAAGGAGGCAGTTCTAGGAAACAAAAGAAAGATTTCAGCAAAGTGATCTGTTACAACTGCAAAGAGACTGGCAATTTTAAATATGATTGTCCTAAGTTGAAAAAGGAAGAGAAGCCAAAGAAGGGAAGGAAGAAAAGACTGATGGCTTCTTGGGAGGACTTGGAAAACGACTCAGAAGATGATGAAGAATCAAAAACCAAGTCCCAACCATATCTCATGGCAGATCACGTTGAACAGGTAGTCTTTCATAACCCTGACACTGAAGATCTTCATCTTATGATAGACCACCTTTCTGAAAAAATTAGATGCTTCTTGCTTGATAATCAAGATCTTGAACAACAAATCACCATTCTTAAAGCTGAAAATGGTTTTCTCAAAGATAAATTAAGGGAGGCTGAAACTGCTGTTGAACTTGTTGAAGAAAACAAGCAGTTAAAAGCTTAACTTAAAAGTTGTGAAAGCAATCATTCGGTAGTGGCATATGTAAACTGTTTTAAAGAAAATGAAGAGTTGCTTAAAGAGGTCAAAAGGTTTAAAGAAGACTTAGCCAAGTTCACTCAAAGTTTTGAAAATCTAAATCAAATCTTGGCTAGTCAAAAACCTCTTTATGATAAAGCCGGCTTGGGTTTTCACAAAGCTTTAAAATCTGTTGAAAAAATTTCTTTTGAGAATGTGGCTTCATCTTCTAATGATACAAGGTTTCAAAACCCAACAAGCTTTAACAAAACAGCAACTCCAAGATTTTGTAGACTATGCAACCGGAATGGTCACTTTCCTATTCAATGTTTCTTTGGTGAAAGAATGATTGGTAACAAAGTTTGCAAAATTGTTTTGGATTACAATAGATTGGGACAAAGAAGATAGTTTAACGTGAAAGGATCCAAGAAGATTTGGATACCTAAGGTCACTTGAGCTCATTTTGTAGGTGTGCCTAGCATCCAATCGGAAGGACAATATGTGGTACATGGATAGTGGATGCTCTAGGCATATGACCGGAAAGGCAACCTTCTTCATTATGCTTGATCAGTATGATGGAAGGTTTGTCACTTTCGGTGATGATGGTAAAGGAAAAATAGTGGCCATTGAAAAAGTTGGTAAAAGCTTCACATCTTCTATAAATGATGTCCTTCTTGTTGATGGTTTGAAACACAATTTACTAAGTGTAAGCCAATTATGTGATATTGGATATGAAGTTATTTCTAGAAAATTGGTATGCTTAGTCATTTGTGAAAAATCTGAGAATATTTTGTTTGAATCTAAGAGATGTAATAATGTGTATGGATTGACTCTTGAAGATTTAAAAGATCAAAATGTAACATGCTTTACATATCTTGAATCTGAAAAATGGCTATGGCATAAGAAATTGGGGTCATGCAAGCATGTACCAAATTTCTAAGCTTGTTAAGAAAAACTTGGTTAGAGGAATTCCAAACATTAAATTTGATAAGGATATTACTTGTGATACTTGTCAATTAGGCAAACAAGTAAAAATCTCCTTTAAACCAAAAGATGGAATTTCTACCAAGAGGCCATTAGAAATGTTGCACATTGATCTTTTTGGTCCCACAAGAACTCAAAACTTAGGAGGTAAACAATATGGCTTAGTAGTGGTAGATGATTACTCTAGATTCGGTTGGGTACTTTTCCTTGCTCATAAGAATGATGCCTTCCATGCTTTTTCAACCCTTTGTAAAAGAATTCAAAATGAAAAAGATTTGAAAATTGCCCACTTGAGAAGTGATCATGGAAAAGAATTTGAAAATCAAGACTTTGAAAGATTTTGTGATGATTTTGGAATTGCACATAATTTTTCATGCCCTAGAACTCCTTAACAAAATGGGGTAGTTGAAAGAAGGAATAGAAGCCTTCAAGAGATGACTAGGGCTATGCTTTGTGAAAATGATGTTCTAAAATTTTTGTGGGCTAAAGCTGTAAATACAGCTTGCTATATTTTGAATAGGACAATCATTAGGAAAGGTTTAAAGAAAACACCGTATGAGCTATGGAAAGGAACCCACCAAATCTTAAGTATTTCCACATTTTTGGATGCAAATGCTTTGTACTTAACAATAAAGAGAATCTTGGTAAATTTGATCCAAAATCCTATGAAGGAATGTTTGTTGGATACTCTATCACTAGCAAAGCTTATAGAATTTATCTCAAAGATCATAGGACCATAGAAGAATCCATACACGTTTCTTTTTGTGATGCTAATGCAATTCTCAGTGCTCCTTTAGATGATGATACAGGTAGTGAAGCAAAAACAAGCCATCAACCAAGTAAAGAAAGTTCCAATGTTGTTCCAAGTGAAGAATCTGTCCGTCCAGTTTTGTCTCGTCAGGATGGAGGAGACATTTCTGTTTTGTCTCCTGAGCCAGTAAGAGAATCTGGAACAGAACAACCCACTGAAGCTCATCGAAGCTCAACATCACTCCGGAAGCTAAGAGAATGGAAGTCCATGAGGGGTTATCCTCATGACTTTATCATTGGTGATCTCTCTCAAGGTGTAACAACAAGATCCTCAACCAAAAAGCAAACCGAACCAAGCAATCTTGCTCTCTTGTCACAAATGGAGCCTAATAATGTGAAACAAGCCCTTGAAGATCCCTCTTGGGTCAAAGCCATGCAAGAAGAGCTCGCTCAATTTGATAAGAATGAGGTTTGGACACTAGTACCTCATTCGGATGGTAAGAAGGTAACGGGTACTAAGTGGGTTTTCAAAAATAAATTATGTGAGAATGGAAAGGTTGTTCGTAACAAGGCTAGATTAGTGGCCCAAGGTTACGATCAAGAAGAGGGTATAGATTTTGATGAGTCTTTTGCTCCGGTAGCAAGAATGGAAGCAATTAGGTTGCTTCTTGCCTATGCTGCCCATAAGGGTTTTAAAATGTTTCAAATGGATGTCAAATGTGCTTTCCTTAATGGCTTCATAGATAGAGAAGTGTTTGTGGCACAATCCCCTGGTGCGGTATTTTACAACCACACTTACTAACCGGCAAGTGCACCGGGTCGTACCAAGTAATACCTTACGTGAGTAAGGGTCGATCTCACGAGGATTGATGGATTAAGCAACAATAGCGTTTGATAGGCTTAGTTAGACAAACAGAAAAGAGTATTTGAATATTCAATCGTGCAGAAAATAAAATAATAAAATAAATAAGTTGGGAAGAATATATGGAGAAGATAGTTAAGGTTTCAGAGTTATCTATTTTTTCAGATTAATTTTTCTTACTAACCATTTTAATCATGTAGGATTTAATTTATGGCAAACTATATGTGACTAGACCCTAATTCCTTAGACCGTCCTAGTCTCCTCTAAAATTCATCAACAGCCAATTCCTTGGTCAATTAATTCCAATTAGAGGGTGAAAATCAAATTTCAGTTTATATGCCACAAAAACTCTAATTACCCAAAAATAAAAGGATTATATGTCACGTATCCCGTTAAGTCCAAATAATTAAAATTTAGGAGAAATTGTTTTCAAGTTGTTGTTCAAGTAAAGAGCTTTTCCAAGTTTTACAAGAACTCAAATAGAAAGAGGGTCATACTTCCGTTCCACCCAAATTCATAAAGTAAGGAGCGAAAACAATTCTTAAATTATAAATCCACACATAAATTAAAATAGAAAAAGCAATAAAATTAATCCATAGACAAAGCTCCTAACCTTAACAGTGGAGGTTTAGTTGCTCATAGAAAAGAGAGAAAATTAGGATTGTCAATTATGTTCCCCTGATGGGATGAAGTGGAATCCTCCCCCGGGACCTCTCTACAAAGGAAGGAAAGTTTCTCCCTTTTTATAACTAATCCTAATAAATTTAAAATCTAATATCTAAAACTAAAAATTAAAATAATATCTTTTCCTAATTTAAGATTTGAATTTAAATTTGAATTAATTAACAAATCTTCAGTTGATGGGTGGGGACCACTTGTTCTGTCCATTCTGCAGCTTCTAATCTGTGTTTTCTGGGCTGAAAATTGAGTCAAAACAGCCCAGAAATCGCCCCCAGCGTTTTCTGCATTTTTCTGCACGTGGCACATGTGACGCATCCGCGTCGTCTACGCGTTCGCGTCATTTGTGCAGATTCCAGTCCACGCGATCGCGTCAGGCACGCGATCGCGTCATTGCGATTTTCACCATTTCGCGCGGTCGCGTGAGCCATGCGTCCGCGTCGGTATTCGCTGGTCATCTCCTTGGCTTCTTCTCTTTCTCTGCAGAAACTTCATCAAATTCCGCCAAATGCTACCTAAAATAAACAGTATTGTACAAAACTCAAAATAGCATCCATAGTGGCTAAAATATAATTAATTCTTAATTAAATTCAACAATTTAGGTGCAAATTCACTAGGAAAATATAGGAAAGATGCTCACGCATCACAACACCAAACTTAAACTGTTGCTTGTCCTCAAGCAACCAAAACTAATATAAGCTTAGGATGTGAATTTGTATGAGAATGAGAGTTCGATTAAGCCCATGTCTCTTCTTACGGTGGGGTTTACAACTGCAATCTTGAATAGTTTTGGCATCTCACTTTATCCTTTGAAGTTCAGAATGATTGGCATCCTTAGGAACTCAGAATTCAGATAGTGTTATTGACTCTCCTAGTTCAATATGTTGATTCTTGAACACAACTACTTTATGAGTCTTGGCTGTGACCCTAAGCATTTTGTTTTCCACTATTACCACCAGATACATAAATGCCACAGACACATAACTGGGTGAACCTTTTCAGATTGTGACTCAGCTTTGCTAGAGTCCCCAGTTAGAGGTGCCCAGAACTCTTAAGCACACTCTTTTTGCTTTGGATCACGACTTTAACCGCTCAGTCTCAAGCTTTTCACTTGACACCTTCATGCCACAAGCAAATGGTTAGGGACAGCTTGATTTATTAGCCGCTTAGGCCAGGATTTTATTCCCTTGGGCCCTCCTATCCATTAATGCTCAAAGTCTTGGATCCTTTTTACCCTTTGCCTTTTAGTTTAAAGGGTTATTGGCTTTTTCTGCTTGCTTCTTTTTTTTTCTGCTTGCTTCTCTTTTTTTTCTTTTTTTTTTCCGCAAGCTTTGTGTTTTTTCACTGCTTTTTCTTGCTTCAAGAATCAATTTTATGATTTTTCAGATTATCAATAACATTTCTCTTTGTCATCATTCTTTCAAGAGCCAACAATTTTAACATTCATAAACTTCACTATAAAAAAATATGCACTGTTCATGTCATGCATTCAGAATCACAGAAATACCACCACATTTAAGTAAATAAGACTATTATTCAATATAGACCCACTTTCTCATGCAATATATCACTCCTATATATATATATATATATATATTTTTTTTTGATTTAAGCTCAATGAGTAATACATGAGACATCTTTTCAGAATTAAAGCAATAGAAAAACTAAACTAGTCCTAGGATTCTAACTAATAAAGGATCATGCAACAAATAAAGCAAAATAACAGGAAACCGGAACATAACATAGAAAAAGAGGGGAGGAATAAAAAATGAAAGGAACTCAACCACCTTAATTATCCTAGCGGTCGCTTTATTCTTCAGGTTGTGCTCCTTCGCGAAAATGATTCGCCTCCCTTTTGTACTAGAAAACCTATAAGCGCAGCGTCAACACCAAACTTAAAGGTTTGCTTGTCCTCAAGCAAAGAAGAACTGAAAATAGAAAAGACAAATATTAAAATGAAAGAAAAAATAAAAGGATAAGAGAATAAGAGAGAATTAGGATTGGGAGAGAGAGAGAAAGAAAACTGGGCGGCGCAAGCGACGCGTTCGCGTCAATGACGCGATCGCGTACGTTGCACATTCTTCATCATGACGCGTTAGCGTCAGGCACGCGTCCGCGTGGATGGCCATGTATGCAAATGACGCAGACGCGTCAGGCACGCGTCCGCGTGACCAAATTTGTGCTTTTAGCACACTTCTTGCCTCAAGCCAGCTTAACTCTCTATCCAGATACCTTTTACGTCGATTTTTCGGGTCACGCGTCCGCGTGGATGACGCGATCGCGTGAAGTGGCAAAAAATCATGGATGACGCGGTCGCGTGAGCCATGCGTCCGCGTGGGCTTGTTTGTGCTAGAGGCATAATTCTTGCGCCACTCCCGCGCAACTCTCTGTTCAAATTTATTTTTCACGCACACATGATTTACGCGTTCGCGTCAATGACGCGATCGCGTCGTGTGCCTCTTTCTTTCTTTCTTTTTTTTTTTTTTGCCTGAGGTGTTCGGTTCCTGTGATAAAATAGTTGCATGATCAGAAAATTAGTAAGAACTTAATAAAAATCAAGTAAGTAAAAACTACTACTACGAAAAACAACTAAGAATGAAAAAGAACGATCATACCACGGTGGGTTGTCTCCCACCAAGCACTTTTAGTTAAAGTCCTTAAGTTGGACATGTTGTGAGCTTCTTGTCATGGTGGCTTGTGCTTGTACTGATCCAGGAATCTCCACCAATGTTTGTAATTCCAATGGCTACCGGGATCCCAAACGAGGCGCATAACGCCTTTGAGCAAGTGGAAACAAGTGACAGGGCCCCAAGAGTGTTGATTGTGGGAATGAATTCCAGGGTCCCAAACCTTGCTTTTACACCCGTCTTCTTGTGTATCACCATTGTTCCCACCGGGTGGCAAGCAATCTGAATTCTCACAGAGACATCCAAACAACCTCCTAGACCCATTCAAATTAGCTCTACACCAATTCTTGCACTTCGATTTAGAGCATGCAACCATATTGAACCTTGCTTGACAACTCTTACCACTAACCATCTTCCTCTTACTCTTAATGCCATAAAGAGCTCTAAGTTGACCATCCGTCTCCAGTAGCCCATATTCAAGTGGGAAAGTAAGGATTAAGGATAGGAATTTTACCCACTTGAATGTTGTATTGGATGGTGATGGCTTTGGGAGAGGTCTTGCAAGCTCCACTCCCTTGTGTTCTTCTTTGAATTCTACCACCTCTTTGCAAGCTTCCTTTATTTCAACCTCTTCCTCTTGGTAGCTTTCTTTTAATTCAATCTCTTCTTCATTGCTTACCAAGGGCATGGGAGGTTGTGTATCTTCCTCCTTTGTGGGTGCATCTTCCTCCTTTGTTTTTGCATCTTCCTCTTCTTCCATGTGTGAGGATGGAAAGTTCTCTAGTTCACTGGAGTATTAACTCCTTTGATTATTTTCCTCACTTTCTTCCATAGGATCTTGCATTATATCTCTTGGAAAGAAATTTGCTTGCTCCTCTTCCTGTGGTTTGATAATCGACTGCACATGCTTCTCTATATTTTTGACACTTGTCTTTATATCCTGTAAGAATTCTTTCATGAGAAGCTCAACATCTGATGGTATTTGAAATGAATAAGGAGGAGGTGATGGTTCTTGATAAGAGTAGGTATATGGTGGCTCTTGATATGGATAGGGAGGTGGTGGCTCTTGATAGTTGGAACATGGAGCATTGAAGTTTCTTTGGTTTTGACTTTGCCAACCAAAATTTGGGTAGTTCTCCCATTCATAATGATATGAATCACTACTCGGGTGTGAGTAGTAACCCATATGATCTCTCTCCATTATTTATCCTTAGCACAAAACACCAAAAAGGAGTAAACGCACCATGTGGTAAATAGGAAAGCAAAGAAAAAAAACAAAAGTCTAAAAATTAAAATAAGAAGAATCAAAACAAAATTAACTAGGAGACATCAAACTTAATTTCAGAAATTAAGAAAAAAAATATTAATACTATTTTATTTAATTATTAAAAATATTTTTTTTGGGTTAAAAATAGAAATAAAGTAAAACTAATAAAATATTTAAAGATAAGAAAAATTTTTTTGGAAAGAAACAGAATAAAAATTGAAATAAATAAATAAATAAATAAAAATCAAAAGGAAAAATAAAAAAAAACTGACGAAGGTTTTGGAAAGAAAAAAAAAATCAAAAGTTGATTGAAGTAAAAAAATAAAACAGGGCAGGGGATGGGAACGAAAAAAGAAAACAAGGAAATTTTTTTTTAATTTTATTTAAATTTTTTTTCGAAAAATAATAAAATAATATTTAAATAAAGTTAAAATTAAAACGCCTAATCTAAGCAATCAAATAACTAATAGTTGTTAATCACAGTCAATTCCCGACAACGGCACCAAAAACTTGGTGCGGTATTTTACAACCACACTTACTAACCGGTAAGTGCACCGGGTCGTACCAAGTAATACCTTACGTGAGTAAGGGTCGATCCCACGAGAATTGATGGATTAAGCAACAATAGCGTTTGATAGGCTTAGTTAGACAAACAGAAAAGAGTATTTGAATATTCAATCGTGCAGAAAATAAAATAATAAAATAAATAAGTTGGGAAGAATATATGGAGAAGATAGTTAAGGTTTCAGAGTTATCTATTTTTCCAGATTAATTTTTTTTACTAACTATTTTAATCATGTAGGATTTAATTTATGGCAAACTATATGTGACTAGACCCTAATTCCTTAGACCTTCCTAGTCTCCTCTAAAATTCATCAACAGCCAATTCCTTGGTCAATTAATTCCAATTAGAGGGTGAAAATCAAATTTCAGTTTATATGCCATAAAAACTCTAATAACCCAAAAATAAAAGGATTATATGTCACGTATCCTGTTAAGTCCAAATAATTAAAATTTAGGAGAAATTGTTTTCAAGCTGTTATTCAAGTAAAGAGCTTTTCCAAGTTTTACAGGAACTCAAATAGAAAGAGGGTCATACTTCCGTTCCACCCAAATTCATAAAGTAAGGAGCGAAAACAATTCTTAAATTATAAATCCACACATAAATTAAAATAGAAAAAGCAATAAAATTAATCCATAGACAGAGCTCCTAACCTTAACAGTGGAGGTTTAGTTGCTCATAGAAAAGAGAGAAAATTAGGATTGTCAATTATGTTCCCCTGATGGGATGAAGTGGAATCCTCCCCCGGGACCTCTCTACAAAGGAAGGAAAGTTTCTCCCTTTTTATAACTAATCCTAATAAATTTAAAATCTAATATCTAAAACTAAAAATTAAAATAATATCTTTTCCTAATTTAAGAATTGAATTTAAATTTGAATTAATTAACAAATCTTCAGTTGATGGGTGGGGACCACTTGTTCTGTCCATTCTGCAGCTTTTAATCTGTGTTTTCTGGGCTGAAAATTGAGTCAAAACAGCCCAGAAATCGCCCCCAGCGTTTTCTGCATTTTTCTGCACGTGGCACATGTAACGTGTCCGCGTCGTCCACGCGTTCGCATCATTTGTACAGATTCCAGTCCACGCGATCGCGTCAGGCACGCGATCGCGTCATTGCGATTTTCTCCATTCCGCGCGGTCGCGTGAGCCATGCGTCCGCGTCGGTATTCGCTGGTCATCTCCTTGGCTTCTTCTCTTTCTCTGCAGAAACTTCATCAAATTCCGCCAAATGCTACCTAAAATAAACAGTATTGTACAAAACTCAAAATAGCATCCATAGTGACTAAAATATAATTAATTCTTAATTAAATTCAACAATTTAGGTGCAAATTCACTAGGAAAATATAGGAAAGATGCTCACGCATCACCCCCCGGTTTTGAAATTAAAGAATTTCCAAATCATGTTTTCAAACTTTCAAAAGCTCTTTATGGGCTTAGGCAAGCTCCAAGAGCTTGGTGTGAAAAGCTTAGTGCCTTCTTGTTGGAAAATCACTTTCAAAGGGGTGCTACCGACACTACTTTATTTATTAAAGTATCTAATGATGATATTCTTCTAATTCAAGTTTATGTGGATGATATAGTGTTTGGATCGTCCAATGAATCCTTGTGTGAAGAGTTTGGAAAACTCATGACTAGTGAGTTTGAAATGAGTTTAATGGGAGAACTAACATTCTTTCTTGGTCTCCAAATTAAACAAACTTCTAGTGGCACTTTTATTCACCAAGAAAAATATGCTAAAGAATTAATCAAGAAATTTGGCCTAGAAAATTCCAAACATATGGGAACACCAATGCATCCAAACACTAAGCTTGAAAAGGATGATGATGGCAAAGATATGGATGAAACACGGAATAGAGGAATGATAGGTTCACTCATGTATCTTACATCCTCTAGACCGGATATTGTTCAAAGCGTGGGTGTATGTTCAAGATTTCAATCTCACCCAAAAGAATCCCACCTTTTAGCCGTCAAAAGAATCATTAGATATATTAAGGGGACATGTGACTATGGCTTATGGTATCCCAAATCTGATGACTTTTGTGCAGTAGGTTTCTGTGATGCAGATTATGCGGGAGATCGGGTAGATAGAAGGAGCACATCCAGAATGTGTTGCTTCCTTGGAAGCTCACTCAACATGTGGTCAAGCAAGAAACAAGCCACAGTAGCTCTATCCACAGCCGAAGCTGAATACATTTCTGCATCTACATGTTGTTCACAATTAATTTGGTTGAAAACTTAATTGGAGGATTACAAATTAAAAATCAATAGTATACCCTTATTTTGTGACAACATGAGTGCTATAAACATCTCAAAAAATCCTGTTTTGCACTCAAGAACCAAGCACATTGAGATCAAATATCATTTTATTACAGAACATGTGCAAAAGGGTACTATTGATATTCAATTTATAAAATCCGAAGAACAACTTGTAGACATTTTCACTAAGCCCTTGTGTGAAGACAGATTCTATTCCTTGAGAAACAGATTGGGAATGATAGAATTAAGTTCTGTTGATAATTTGTGAAAGTTTTTGACTCTATTTGGTTTTGTCTCGTAGGAAGGCAGGAGACAAATCTTAGGACGTCATGAACGGGCCATGATTCAGAGAGAGACTGAACTGATATTAATTATCTTGGGTCCCACCAATTTTTTTTGACCTTACTCTGACCCGTTTTTAAGTTCCTCATTTTTTTAATCATACTTTTTAGGAGGTTGTCATATCAAATCTTGTAGGAAGGAGTTGTTGTCAAATCAAATCTTTTTCCTTCCCTCATCCCTTGATTCTAGGAACTAACCTTTTAGTTTTTGAATTTGAAACCTTCCTTGTTGATCACCGTGCATAACCCTCTCTCTCCATTTCAACTTAATGATCATTAACCACCTAATCTTCTCTCTACTCATCATTTATTGCTTCCATAACCCCCATCTCTCTCCACTCTCATCGGCCTCTATTCATCTTCCCTCTCCCTTCTCCATTTTTCTTTAACATGAAAAAGAAAGTTGCACCAAGGAAGAGTAGCTGAACCCCCTTTCCCAAAAATCCTTCATTCTCAACCCCTCAAACACACACGCACATTCATATACACTCCACATCTTCTTCATCCCCCTCACCCTCCTCTAAACAAACAGACACTATGAGAAGAAAGGTGATAGCAAAGAAAACTTCATCCAGAAGAAAGCTGGGAAAAGAGAAAGATCCAATTGAAGAGGAAGAAGAGGAGTCTCACACATCTATACCTCATTCATTTCCAAAGAAAGCAACCTCACATACTTTTGCCCGAAGCTCTTAGAAGACCAAAAGTTACGTGCTACGCAACACAAAAGAATCACCGAATCTGAAATCCATGGACTTCAAGAATAAATACAACAAAAATCATTCACATTTTGATCCAGGAAGATTTAATTCTTGTGCATCTTATGAGTTTCACAAAGATGTGTTGAAGAAACGTCACTTGTGTGTTTCACACATAGTGAACCTGGACTCTCTTGCTGCTAAAGAAATCAACTTTATCACTCTTTTGAGAATATGAAGTGGACTCCCCTGTTTAAAATTTAGAAACCTGTATACCCAGCCTTGGTTTGAGAGTTTTATGCAAACATGAGGCTGATTGATGGAGCAATCCATTCCTATGTGAAGCGGGTTTACTTGACTCTGAACAGAGAAACAATAAGCACTGCCCTGGGGTATGTTGATGAAGGCGCAACCGCTTATATGACAGAACATTGGGACTCACAAGTGGAGTCACGTTCCAGGTTGCTATAAATCAAACTTGTAAGAACTTTTCTGCCTTGGATGGCACTGTCCTGACCCATAAAGCTCTCGGTGCAGAAAGAGCATTGTTGCACATAATTATCACCCACATCCTCATGCCTCAGAGTGGTTCTTACAACAGAGTAACCATTTCTAATACTTTAGTGCTTTTTGCTATCATTACTTCATTTCCTATTTCCTTTGCATATCTCATGGTTATGCATATGTGGGAATGTGTTAGAAGTACCAAAAAGGCTAACCTTCCCTATGGCATATTTCTTACCTGCATCTTCGAATATTTCAATGTTGATCTAACTAATGAAGATGTAGAGAATAAAGTTTCATCAATTAAGGGAAGAGGAGTTTCAGGTACTATGAAAGGCACTAAAGGAAAACGGTCAATGCCCTCTGAACCATCAGCCAGTGATCTTGAGAGCCGCCCAACCGAGCCGTCCAAAATGGCAGAATCGATCAAAGAGGTCCTCACTGAGTTTTCTAACATGTCCAAATTGATGGTGAAATCTTACAAGGCCGCTCGAAAGCAAGCATACGAAAATGAAAAGGCTTGGACAAAGTGCCAAGAAAGAGTGGATATGATGCTACAGAATCTCGAAGAAGAGATGGGGGCTGTCGATGCGGATGATGCATCTGGTTCTCAGTACAATTTGTCTAATGATTGATCTATTGGTTTCTTGTTAAATTCTGGTTCCGTTTGGCTTATTTTGGTACTTTGTAGGCTGTTTGGATACTCTAGACCTCTGATATTTTGTTAAACACTGGATATTTTGGTTTTGGTTATATTTGTATATGTTCCATTGTCATCTTTTTGTAGGTTCCCCTTTGATGACAAAAGGGGGAGGAAAGGAAAGCTGAAAAAATTGAAAAGTTGAAAGAAACAGGGGCTAAAATCTTTTTGTGATTCATGATCACCCCTGTACATATGCTTTATGTTTTGTTGTGTTGATGATGTATGTTCTGAATTGTTGAAATATTTGTTGTTAAAATATTTATTGCAATTGGAACTTAGTTGTGATTTGATAATCCCTTTATGCTTTGATATGTTGGATAATTCCTTATGCTCTGATATGATTCTGTTTAATTGAAAATGTTTTCCTCACTATAAATTGATAATTTTTGCTCTGATATAATGACTGGAAAATGTTATTCATTTAAATCAAATTATTTGAAAATTATCAACTGTTTTTTATGTACTCTGTACTAAAAGCATTTTTTATTGTTATTGAGAAGAAAATCATTTATATGATAACAAGTCATGTTGTGTTTATCATGTTATCTCTGCTCATAAATCAAGCCATTCAACATCTTAAATTCCATATGTTGAATAACACAGTTGCCTTAGGCTTGATAAAATTGTTACAGGTAATGCTTCCTTGGTAAAATGGCATATATTAAGGGGGAGCCATGTAACAATTGGAAAGGGGAAGGAATCCTAATCTTCAAAGGGAGTACTCTAATCTTTGATTTCTTTCCATTTCAATTTTTAATAATGTTTGTCATCAAGGGAGAGATTGATGAGTTTGAAAAACTCTAAATTAAATTAGTGATGACTAAATATTATTAATATGATTAATTACAAAATTATTAATTTGATTTTGGTTCATATGTGTTAATTAAATAATTTTGCAGTACATATTTTGCTATTGGCCGAAAAAAAACAAGCCCAAGATGTTGAAAGAGAATCAGCCTTGGTTATAAAAATGTTAAATGTTGTGGCTGAATTATTACTCTAATGTTGGGCCAGATTTAATCATTATTATTAGCCCAAACTAATTTTTGCTAGAAACTAGCATGCTAGGTCCGAAAACAAAATAGAGATAAAGCAAGGAATGCTTCTAACGGATCCCATTTCCATCATGTGGTGGATTTCAAACTTATTCAATTATCATTAATTACATTGGAACCATGAAAGAGAAAGAGAAATTGATTTGATGGCAACTTAATGATGATCCACGCCACTCAAAGCAAAAGGAAAGTAAAATTAATTCATTTTAATTCATTTGTTCAAATCCATTGAATGCTTTTCTTTCTACTCTCTCTTCTCTCTCAAACTTTCGGTCACTTCATAGAGGAAATATGGAAGCTAATGCAAGCTATCAGAAAGAAGTGATGAAGCTAGAAGCAAGCTTGAAGCCATAGTGATGATGGCATCAAGAAAAAAGAAAATCTGAAGTATGGTGTGGCTAAGATCTTTACCACAAAAGGCAAGATGTGGTGAAGTAAGCTCAAGCCTTCCATACCCGAAAATGGAAGAAGATCCATTCAGTCAGAGGAAGAAGATCCTTGGAGGGATGGCTCGTCTCTGCTTTTGCTCAACCACTACAGGAGGTAGCTACTGTAGCTACGTGAAGGATGAGACAGAAGGTAGAGCAGATGGAGCTGTCATCATCAAGAACTCATCAAGGGCTAGGAATCCTTCTTGGAGTATAAGTCAAGATGGAAGGCTCGGATTGATGAAGCTTGGTGTAAAGGGAAGACACAAAGGTAATTGCATGTTGGTTATAGCATTCGGTTTCCTCTCCTCTCTCTCTGGCCGAACCGATTTTGGTTTGAAGTAGAAGAAGTTTAGCTTGGTTCAACAGTTTCAACCGTGGAGGCTTCCCCTTCTATAAATAAGGGAGAACAGCCAGGGCTTGAAGTAACGAGTGAGAGTGCAAGGTACAGAGTTCTCATAGCTACCTAAGCTAACATAAGTTCTTCTCCTTTAATGTTCTTCATTTTGTAATTTTTCTATTTAATTTTGTCTGTCTCGAGTCTCATGAAAAAAGACAAACAGTGAGGTTTGTAAGAAAAAACCATAGAGCGGAAAAAGGCAGAGAGTGCAAAATTAAAAGAAAAAGCCATAGATGTTCTTAGAGCTCCTTTGTACATCTGTGTTGTGTTTCATGATTCTGTGGGAATCTCCTTGCAAGTTGGATTAGCACTTAGTAGTTGAAAGCTTGGCAATGACCAAGTAAAGTTCAGGATTGGGGATTAGATTCTGGACTTGTCCCGGATAGGAAGGGTAGTTCCTAGGGAGAAATTGGTGTATGTAATCATGATGATTATAGTGAAATTCCATCATTGTTGTGATGGAGACTAGATGTAGGCTGCATTGCACTTAGCAGCTGAACCAAGATATATCTTGGTGTGATTTTCTCTCTCTTCTACTCCATTTCTGTTTTCTGCTGCCTAGGAGACAAAACTGAAAAATATCTCTTGGCTGGTTATGAGACAAAAAGAAAAAGTCTCTTGACCAGGCACGAGACAAAAATAAGAAATATCTCCCTAAGTGTTCTAAAAGGCCAGCAAGTGTTATTAAGCGAAAAAGGGGCTAAGATTCAACCCCCCTTCTCTTAGCCACTGATAAACCATCAATGTCCATTTATGTTTTCCTGTCTATCAAATTTTGTGTCTTACCAAACCAAACGGTATGAGAACGGAGACATGTCCCTGTCCCGTGCAATCAAAAAGGTTCCATCTCCACTCCATATACATATAACAAGTATTCGGTATCCGTTAAATATCAATTTTTCGCGGATATCTCTATAAATTTTCTTGAGCAAAAAGTGTAAAAACAAAAAAAATTAAAAGAAAAACCAAACAATTGAACTTTAGATTTTAGAACAATATAGATTTCAGAACAATTTAAAAGAACATATATATGTACAAATGCATATTTCATAACAATGCAGATTAAAACAAAATCATATTTTAGAACAATTTCAAAAAATACAATCTGTACCAACAATGCAAATTCACAATAGATTTAAGAACACTTTAATTTTTTGTTTTAAAAAAGATTAAAAAAATTGATTTTACCAATGATTAAATTTTTCGTATAATTATAAAACATATTTTTTTATTATGACCGACTCTATAACTGTCGGGATAATTAAGCGATTAAAATTTATTACTAAATATTACTGACGGTTAAATCGTTGATACTAAAAAAGATAAAATTATTTACAAATGTGTTTTATTGACACAAACAGATATTAGTATTGTCCTTAAAAGTGTTGGTAAAATTGATCTTTTTTATTGATAGGGCGGATAATTGATAGCCTTGTCATTGCTAAATAGGTTTTCAATGCTTTGGCCTTCAGAAGGGTCGTCGTAACCCCGAATTTTTTAATAGTGACCTATTCCACTAACTACTTTATCGTCATTCTGATTTGCCATGGTGGTAACGTATTTGTTTGGCATCCCTCTTTTGCTATGAATTATGGACATTTTGTTGAGTTGTCGTATTCACGTGTAGAACACATTTTAGACATGACACTCATTCGACAGTGTGTCTGCTGTGTCCAACCATGTCTTAATAAATAATAAATTTTTTTTTTTCGAACACACTTAAATACCACCATATGTCAGTGTATCCAATCTTATTCTTAATATATATATTTTTGAAATGAGTTTATAAATATTATATTATTATTTATTAAAACAAAAAAAAATTTAAATACTTTATATAATTGGAAGACATTAAAAACTTTTATATTTTACTATCAATAAAATATTAAAATATTATTATAATTTATCTAAAAAATATTATATATATATATCATTTTCTCATGTCTCATAAAATTTTAAAATTCATATGTCCCCGTGTCTCCAGTCCCGTGTATTTTCAGATCTTTTGCTATAGTATTCTTGTCTATCTATATTCTAGTATTGGTTTGTATTTTCAGATCTTGTAACGGGGCTTATCTAAAATAGGGTTGAGTTGGTCAGTCAAACTGAAAAACGAGAGACAAAACGGTTCGTTCCACAAGAAAAACCGCCGAAGATGAGCACATAATTGTGTTGTGTCCGTTATCTTTAGGTAGGGGTGCACAGACCCGGCCCGGCCCGAAGGTCCGGCCCGGTCCCGAACACTTTTGGGGCTAATTTGGTGTGATTTCATCGGGTTTAGAACCGGATAAGAGTCTCAAAAATAGACCCGTTCATTATTTCGGGTCGGGTCCGGGCCATAGCTCGGGTCACCCGAAGTCGGCCCGGTGACCCGGTCATGATACACAATTAATATTTTGTGTTATTAGTGATGGATCATGACTATTCTTATGTGGAATTTAAGTATTGTAAATCTTAATATTTTGTGTTATTAGTCATTATAAGACTATAAGTTAATGTTTTATGTTTAGAATGCATAAGACTTCATACTAATGCATAATATTGTGTTATTTGTATTGATTTAAATATTTGGTATTATTAGACAATATTAGTATTGATTGTGGTTATACTTTAGTATTGATTGTGGTTATGCTTTAATTTTGAAGAAGGGTTGGTTCTTGTTATATTTTTCTAAGTGAATTTTACCATGTTAAATAATGGTTGGAGTCTTGGAAATTTGGATATTTTTACATGCTAACTTACAAGAAGGTATCAACGTAATGTAATGTTAACGGCCCGATTTTCACCCGGTATAATTGTGGCCCGAAAGTGTATTGGTTTCATCGGGTCTAGGGCCGGGTTCGGGTCTAATAAATAGACCCGGTGTATATTTCGGGTCGGGTCTGGGTCACATCAAACCCGGCTTCACCCGGCCCATGTGCACCCCTATCTTTAGGTAGTGTTTAGGATTCGAAGATTCAGTCCACGTAATTTTGAAATACTTTAGACATTAGTGTTATCTTTTGAACTCTGCATAAATTTCAATTTCAGACGTTGATCACATCATTGTGTCCTGAAATCTTCACACATTTAGATACTAAAGAGGGCCTTTATTTAAGGCAACCATAGTTTATATAACATAAGTCATGCTTAAATAATTCATTTTATTTCCGAAAGTCACTGTATAACATGAACATACCTTGACTAATTCTCAAATAAAAAAAATTTTGGCTAAAAAAAGGAAAAATCAAAGAAATACTTAGAACACGTGATTAAATCATATCTCACTGAAAATCTGTCTATGCCATTATGCTAATAATTAAAACCTCGAGTTAAATACATGTGGAAGCAAACAAATCTCCATAGTAGATTACTGATAATTAAACTTTTTTATTTCACAGAATAATCATTTAACTAAAAAAGATATCCCAACCGTTATTCATCATTAATTAACCAACTCAAGCATAGAGCAAATTAATTTCAAACCATGATTGATTGATCTACCTGAACTAATAATAAGCACTCCTATTAAGTGAACAATATTTCATCACCGTAGATACAACATTTTAATTCGTATCCAATAATTGAAAATGCTTAAACCTTATACGCACATTGAATATCAATAATAAGTACAAGATATATTCCAAAATGCATACTAAAATAAAGCTATTGTCACGGAATACACATTTGAATCGATTACAAGCATGACAAATAGTTGGCCACGAAAATCGAGTGAATGATGTCCTCTCAAACTACCAAGACCACATCTACCTATTCTGCATGGATGCACCACCGCCAATCTACCATGGTTTTTTGAGGAGCCAGCATATACATATTGTTTTAGCAGACCTCTCGGTCCAGCTCCATCTTCATTTTAACATACTCATTCCACCAGATGTTAGAAAGAAATAAAACCAGTGATAACCGGTATATATGACTAATTGACTGCGTCTGGCTAGTGTCCTTCAAACAAGGACATAGACAAGGTGACAGACATAAGAATGCACCGATTCTTTTATCTTGTTTGGTGATGCCAAAGAGGGAATACCATAAATAAATAAATAAATAAAGCAACCCGGTGCACAAGTTTGTGACCTTGAGGTCACACGGAGATAACTCAACCGTTACTCTAAGACTCCCTAATAAAATCATACAAAATTTCCTTTTTACCCGCATAGTACAACAACCACTACATTTCAACCCTAACCGCCACCATCAACAACTCTTAATTACAAATTCAATTCAACATAGCAGCACAAAATCAAGTTCAGTTCAACATTTACAATTCAAAATACTCTAACGTTAATCAAAATCCAAATACATAAAAAGTATACAAATAATAAATAAAAGAGAACTAGAGGGATACAACGACAAGGAAGAGAGGTGAAGGGAGAGGAGGAAAACGATGGTGGGGTAGAGAGGCAAAGGTGGAGCAGATCGAGAGGGAAAAAGGGGGGGGGGGAGAGGGAATGGGATCTGAAAGATGCTGTCGCAGATCAAGAAGGCGAGGAAAAGACAATGTTGCTGTGGAACTGGAAGGTTGACAAAAACAAAGCCCTCGTGCACTTGGAAGCTGGAGTTGTCACGACCAATCTGGGGAAGATGAAGGCGGAGGAGCACAAACAAGGAAATCAGGCAGCAAAGAGAAACACCGAGAGCTTCTTGGCAGGAGTAGCAGTAGGGAGGAATGATGGGTAAAGAGAAGGAAGAGTCACCATGTTGGGGATGCTGAGGGTACAAGTATTTTATATCCACATTTGTGTTCCACTAACTAAAAAAATCTCGGCAAACAGATGATGGACTTATACCACCGTGTGCATGCCCACCATGGACATGGACATGGACACTAACCAAACAATCACTATATGCATCTGTCATAGTTCAAAAAGAGAGGGCGTGGTCGTAGGGGGAAGCCGCCGCCGCAATGAAGGGTGCAGATTTGATCTCTTGCGCAAGAGGAAGAGGGAATCACAGGTTTGAATTTCTGGTTGGCTTGCGGGTCGGGGCTTGGTTATTCTGCTGTGGGTCTAGGCCAGTTTTGCCCCAGGTACCAGACCATTAAAAAAAAAGAGAGGGCATGTTTAAGAGGATAATATGACACTAATATTTATCGCCTCACTTTAAATATTTGAATCATGCAAAGTGAGAAAACATGAGTAACTAACCCCCTTATTTTAAGGCTTCACAAATTTCATCGCCTAAGGGAATCCACATATAAAGGACAGAAAAATAATTATCAAACATTCGGTTGCCGCATCCAAATTCATAGCGAACAAGACTAAAGATCAAGTTATCTGAACAAAGTTGTAGGAAAGAACTTGAGCACTTCAACTATACAATATTACATCCGGATACAAATTGAACCCAATGCATGAAGGAAAAAAATTGCGGATATTATGCAATGATCGAATGTTGGACATTTCCTTAATATTCACATATACAATGTAGCAAAAGGAATTGATATGAAGCACCATCAATCTCAAAGAACAGACGGCATAATTAGATTGATATGAAAAATCTCAGAAGCACACTACAAACTCAAATTGGAGACCAAATAACATAACCAAAAGTGTAAAACATAGAGTAACACAAATTCCACTAATACACCCAAAACATAAAACAATAGTTAAAAAGCGCGGTCATCTAAGATTCCAAGAGTTCGAGTGCAATTATGTGGTGTATAAGGATGAGAAAGTAGGGAGGCAGAGTAAAGAATTAGACAGAATATACATAGCCAGATTCCAGACTTAGGGACAGACGTAACTAACACATCAAACCAAGCATGCGATACAGCCAGTAAAACATTTTCAAATCATATTATGCATATTAACCTTAAATGTCAAGTGATAACTGATAAGGGATAGGAAGTATAAATAGAAGGAAGGAATTAATCGATCTACAAGGCTCTTTAAGGGCATTGTGAGAACAGCATATTAGGATGAACGGTTCTGCTTGCTCAAACATAGCATTGTCCCTGGTCATCCTTCAGGTTAGCAATGGACAATCCCAAAACAAATATGATACATATATACCAATTGATAAACTAAAGACACAAAGTGGCTCATCATCAACCAGCTAAACAAACAGAATCCCATTAGTTGGGAAACAATACCACCAATTTAGCGAAATTTCGAATTTCACTACTCAACCACCATTACAATGTAAGGCTCTCAAGGAGCAATAGAACCACAAATTTAGTGAAGCTCAAAGAATATCGACAAAGCAACAACATATTCCAATGAGTTGCAATCCTGAGCAACTTGAAACCAGCAAGGTGATGTCTCAAAAATGTCATACAACATAGAATCAGTTATGCAACGGAATAATAAATCAACGTAACTGCCTCAAAAAATTCGATCATGTTGTTGCAAAGCCTATATATCTTTGGAAGAAAAATGGTCAATACCACAATTTAAAATAAATTGTACTTAGATCATGATGTGCGAATTTAAAGAATAATAGTACACTGATATCAAACCCTTAACATATGAAGAAATGTCAAGCCAGGATGTGGGCTATGAACCAAGGGAAAGCACTAGTAGTGAAACAGTCAATTTTCAAAATTACTAACAGACATCACAATACACTTTGATTGTTACAGGGGAAAAAATAGGCCAAAAAGGAACAACTTAACACAAAACCCTCAATGTAGGGACTCTTAAATCAAATTTAAATCCTTATTGGACGAACAAAGTCAATTTACCATGGAAAATCCCCAACATAATTAGATAACCAACGAAACCAACGGTGTAATAGAAAATATTGATTCTCCAAATGAAACACAATCAGAAAAAGAAAAACCTTTTTTGAAACCATTAGTAGGAAGAAGTAACTAAATACAAACTCAGCTACTAAATATCACCAGAATTCAAAACTACATAACAAAAACAACAATCCTATCAGCCAAGATGATCCAGCCAAAAGTACAAAACTAATCTATCTCACTGCCTTTCACTAATAAAACAAACAAATCAAAGCTCAGCAGGCTGTAAAAGGACAGACTAATAAATTTATTACACCAGAGCACATATTCTGCAATCACGCAATCACCAGAAGCACATAAAGCATCTGCGCCCAATAACCGATGATAGACCTGAATCAAACATCCATTCGCAACTCAATTCATTTCACAACCATCATTTAAGAAAATTATACAACAACAAAAATAGCTTATTGACAAAAACATTTATGATGCTCTACATTAGTTAAGAACCAAGGAAACAGTCGGTGTATCATTACAAAGTAACACAACACAGCTTTCTAAATACATACAAGAACATAATTGTAAGGGCATAGAGGTAAATAAAAAGATGTACAACAACTAAAACTACAGGCAAGGAGCATTTTAAGTTAAAAAAAAAGGAAAGTGAAGAAACAAGCCAAATCCACAAACAAATTGGACAGAGCAAAATGAAAATTCATAAGTATGAATAATAGACATAAAAGAGTATTGCATGTACAACAACAATTTAAACTAGAGGAAAGGAGAAAAAAAACATAAACAGACACAGCATAACAGACAACTGAACCCACAAACAAGGCAAAGCAACATGAACATTCATCAGAAAATTGTCGGGAAAGTGCCACTCTGAAAACAGAACAAGGTAAACCAATATATAAATGCAGTCACATAGCACAGATGCAGATTGCATGATAAGCACAACACTTGATAGTTTTGACATGTTAAAAATTAATTATGTTTCAAAATACAATGTAAAAAAAAACAACACAAAGTCATTAAGCATTTTTACTGAGAATGTGAATGCAGTACTAAACATTTTTCCATAAATCTTATAGTGCTGACAAGAATAACTAACTTTTACGTTAAGCATCATGTAATGGACCACCCACGAGATAATATTAAGTTAAGTTAGAACAGCATGCTGAAAAGGTTGGAACAATTTTCCTGGTCAATAAAATAATAAAGAATTTTGAAGGGAAAAAATTCAGATGCTCAAGTGTGCTCCATAACGGAAGGACAGAAGTATCGTACAAATCACAAGTTCACCATGACAAACTTCAATTCTAAATTATCAATCCCCCCATCATATCAGAGAAATCAAAACATTCATTGATCAGGGGTATAAAACTACAGATCAGGCATATGATCTCCAACAACAACACAAGCAATCAAGAGTCTTCATTACCTCCTTTCAATAGAAATTTTGCAAGATAACAACCAAGTAGGTCACACTGTCAGAGACTGACCAATAAATGAAGACAATCAATTAAAGGGAAAAAAGAAAAGAGGGCCGGGGGGGGGGGGGGGGGGGACACCCCATATATGATATAATCCAGAAACAAATCACCCATGTCATGACAAGGAAACACACAAACAGATCACAACAAACGAAGGGCAATCCACAATATGCAGTCATGCACGAGGTAAGCAAATTAAACATTAACAATAAACATTTTCTTATGACAATCCTTCTCAGTTTACTCTGTAGTCCCCGGCACTGATTATTGATGAACCAAACCAGAAAACATACAATCCAAAGAAAGAACAAGTTTACAACAAAATAACAAACAAAGCACAGGAAGTAAGAAAAGAATCACACAAGATAAAAAGAGCAAATCGACGAAAATAAAGATAAAACATGACAAAACTACAAAGTATGTTAAAAATAGGAGCAAGAAACGATTACCTCAGTAGTAAGGGGGAACATTTGGATACATAGAACCAGGAGGAACCCTAGGAACAGGAGAGGCTCCAGCAGGCGGGTGATGCTGATTCTGGTAACCGGACGAAGCTGATAAACTGTAATGTCCACTCTCAGGATACCCAGCACCTGGCATTCCGCCTGAACCCGGCAATCTATACATTGAAGCAGCGCCACCCAAAGCACCACCAAGTCCACCAGCGCCAGCACCACCTGCGCCGCCTCCTCCTAAACCAGCACCACCACCTGCAGCCCCACCTCCCATTCCACCGAAGCCTACAGATCCAGGCACACCATAACCACCATAATGGCCTCCAAGACCAGACCCATACCCTCCAGCCCCGCCCATCGCTGGGGGAGCCTGATTTCCAACAGAGCCCAGCCCACCAACTGAAGAATTCAACGGATGACTCCCCATGGGAGGCTGACCCTGAAGCCCACCAGCAAACCCTCCATAAGAACCCAAATTGCCAACTGGGCCGCCATATTGACCCGAAAGCGTTCCTGGCACAGAAGCCGGAGCCATCCCCATCCCATCCCCGTGACCATGAGCATTCCCGTGACCGTGGCCATGACCATGACCCTGAACGCCATCAGCCCCTCCTGGCGCCGCACCGCCTCGCTTCCCTTGCTTCCCATCCGTAATTGCCAGCTTGCAATTTAGCTGCCTCCCATCCACCGTCTTCACGGGCTCCATCAAAGCAGCTTGAGCCCCCTCAGGAGTCTTATACACGAAAAGCGCAAAACCCTTTGATTTTCCGGTCTGCTTGTCGAACCCCAGCGGCCCTTCCTCGATCTCCCCGTAGTGTGAGAAATGCGCCAGCAGCTTGTCCGCGGGGAGGTCCGGCGGCACGTTCGCGACATAGATCTTTCGCAGTGCCACGTCAGCAGCGTTAGTGGTGGCGCCTGAATTGCCTGCTGCGGCAAGCTGCGTGACGGTTACACGGCCATCGATTCGCTTGCTGGGCTCGCGCAGAGCGAGGAGTGCACCATCGACGTGTCGGAAGGTGACGAAGCCATAGCCCTTGGACTTGCCAGTGGCTTTGTCGAGGATAACGACGGCCTCCTCGAGGTCGCCGTAAGTGGAGAATAGGTTGCGGAGGCCGTCGGTGGTGGTGTCCCAGCCTAGGCCGCGGATGAAGAGCTTACGCTGGGAGACATCGGGGTCAGCGACGGAGCGCACGGCGGCCAGGACGTCCGCATGGCGGACGGCGGCGTCCTGGAGGATGTCGAGGAGCTGGTCAGGGGTGAAGCGCTCCATGATCTTGCGGGCGTCCGTAGGGGTGAGCATGAGGTGATTGTCGCCATCGGTTGTTGCGGCGAGGGCGGCAGAGAAACCGTTCTCGTCTAGCTTGCGTTTCTTGGTGGGATCCATGGCCATTGGAGATCGCAATTACAGAAGATGCTGAAAATGCATATGTAGGAGAGGTTAAAACTTAAAACCCTATCCCAAACCTAAATCCCTAATTTGAAGTAGCTGCCTCTCAAGACTACGTGAGAGAGAGAGAGAGTGACTGGGAGTGAAGAGACGAATTAACTTAGGGACCTTCTGAATATATATATAGCATGGAAAAAGAAATACCAACCGAATATATGTAGGCTTCATGCCTTGGTTGCACAGTTGGGCTTTGGTGCAACGTTACAGTTTTGGGCTTTCAATAATTATTTTAATTATTTTTGGACAGTATAATTATTCTGATTGAGAAATTCATATTTATATCTCTACATAATCTTACCTGATCCTGTTTCAGAAAAAATCTAACCTGATACACATATTTTTTTTTTGTCAAAACAACAATAAAACAAATAAAAAAACAGAACAAAAGCCTGGAGAGCAACAACAAAGGCCTGTAACCATTCCAAACAACTTTTCCTCGGCCCCTCCCCTTTTTAAACCAGCATGTCAGTCCGTCCACCAAAACAAAAAACAAAAAAAGAAAAAACCAGCAAGTCAGCAATATCGAGTTAAACTTCATAGTGGTTCTTGAAATTCACGATTTACATCGATTTAGTTCCTGACTTACCAATTGCATTATTTATGACCCCAACTTTGTTAAAATTGCACCACAATTGTCCCTCTCCACATCTCCGGCCAACTTGATTGCCGCCGGCAGTGACATGGCACTGAGATGCCACGCTGGGTGCCACGTTGGAGTGTCAATTTTGGCGCTAAAGAGAAAGATGGATGAAACGTCGTTGTTTGAGAGAAGTTAAAACTCAAAACCCAAATAACCCAACCTCTGTGATCACTTCATCTTCCTCTTCTTCTTCTGAACACCAAAACTACGTGCCATGAAATCCTGAGTCCTGGCAACTGTATAGGGTTTGAAGGGTGAAAACATTCAGCTTCCTGGAGTTCGCTTCCACTGTGATAGTTGTGTGCGATCGTTGTTGCTGACGGTAGGAGACAGAGTTCATTGCGAACACACGAAGGTAGTTTTAAACTGGAAAAAAATAATGCTTTTCAAGTTAAATTTATGCATCATTGTCTCTCTTGGATGAAAATTTGATTTTTGTTGATGAAAGTTTAAAGTTTTCTGTTTTCTGCTAGGGTTTTTGTGGGCAGTGGAAAATTTTTTTTCCATGCTCTGTTTTTAATGCATTTTTATTTGGGTTATTTGATGGGTGTTTCTGGTGTTTTGTTTGTGGTTGAATGTCATGGTTTGTTGTTGTATGTGTGAATCTGATTGTTTGCTTCTTCAATTTATTTTTTCGCATAATGCAGATGGAGACTTTGATGGATATCATGTTCCATCTTGAGAAAACATTTAAAAAAAATGATGATGAAATACTAGTGTACTCACCGGACAACAGAACTTGCTTAGGAGATTTAGATGAGGATACATTAGATGTGTTCTTCGTAAGGAACTATTACAAAGAATTTGGGTATGACAACATACTTCAGTGTTGGTGGCTGCCTCCGAGAAGGAGCTTAGATGGTGGACTGAGGGATCTTACAAGTGATGATGAGTTAAGAAAGATGTGCTTTGCTGCACGTCAGAATGATGGAGTAGTTGATGTGTACTTTGAGCATGGGGTGTCCACACCAGAATTGCTAGCAGGGAAGGAAGTTGTGGTATGGGTTGATGATACTCATAAATATCCTGGTGAGGGAGACTTGGTGAGCAAGAAGAACACAAATGAGGGTCCCAAAGTTGATGGTAATGATGTGTGAGCATATTTCCTACCTTTTCCTAGTGAATTTGCATTTAATTTGTTGAGTTTAATCAAGAATTAATTATCTTTTAGTCACTATGGATGCTACTTTGAGTCGTGTGCAATTCTATTTATTTTAGGTAGTATTCGGATGTATTTGATGGAGTTTCCGCAGAAAAAGAGAAGAAGGCGAATGATGCTGTCAACCCTGACCTCTCTGCACTCAAACCTGAATAACTCAAGCTACAGAGGTCCAATTGACGTGATTCTAGTGGCGTTGGAAAGCTAACTTCTATAGCTTTCTAACGATATATAATAGTAGGCGTGGATTATTAAGGAATCAAGTGGTCCACAACTCTCCAAGAAGCAAGCACGCAATCTCCTATTAATTCTGATTTAGACTTTATTTTATTTAAAAATAGGAAAAGATATTATTTAGTTTTATAAAAGATATTTTACATTAATTAGGATTAGATATAAAAGGAAAAAGAATCATATCTTCTCTACTACCTCATTTCGCACTTAACAGTTTACCTGAATCCTTATTTTCTCTTTGAACCATGAGCAACTAAACCTCCACTCTTAAGGTTAGGAGCTCTGTCTATTGTATGGATTGATACTATTATTTTTCTATTTTAATTCATGTACTGATTTATAATTCAAGAACTGTTTTCGTTCTTTATTTTATGAATTTGGGTGGAACGGAAGTATGACCCTCTTTCTAATTGAGTTTTTGTATAACTTGGAAAAGCTATTTACTTGAACAACAGCTTGAAAACATATTCTCCTAAATTTCTAATTATCTGGATTTAACGGGATACGTGACATATAATCTTCTTATATTTGGGTAATTAGGATTTCTGTGGCATATAACTAGAATTGAACTTCACCCTCTAATTGGAATTAAGTGACCAAGGAATTAGCGGTTGATGAATTTTAGAGGAGACTAAAAAGGTCTAAGGAATTAGGGTTTAGTCACATACAGTTTGCCATGAATTAAATCTTGTATAATTAAAATAGTTAGTAAGAAAAGTCATTCCGGAAAATAGATAACTCTGAAGCCTTAACTGTTTCTCCTTATATTATTCACAACTTATTTACTGCTTACTTTCTGATATTCTTATTACTATTTATTGCAATTGAACTCTCAAACACCATTTTCTATTTGTCTAACTAAGTAAATTAATCAACCATTATTGCTTAATCCATCAATCCTCGTGGGATCGACCCTCACTCACCTGAAGTATTACTTGGTACGACCCGGTGCACTTGCCGGTTAGTTTGTGGATTATAAATTCAGCACCAAAATTTTAGCGCCGTTGCCGAAGATTGTTTGTGATTGACAATTACCAGTTGTTTGATTGCTTAAATTAGATAATTTTTCTTTTAATTAATTTTTTTTGAATTATTTATTTTTATTTTTCCATTTTTTTCTTTATTTTTTCCTCTTTCTTTTCGTTCACCCCCTGTCTTCTTTTTATCTCCCTTTTAATTTTCGTTTTTTTTTTGCTTTCCTTTTAATTTTCATTTTCCTTTATCAGTTTCTTAAAATTATTTAGTCTATATTGTTTATTTTATTTTTTGTGTATCTTCGTTGTCCTTTTTTTTATTTTGTTTCATTTTACTTCGTTTTATCCTTTGCATTATTTTTTTTATTTTATTAGTTTTAATTGTTTTTTTTGCTTTAATTTTCGAATTTTGCATCAATTATTTTTTTATTTTTGAAATTAAGTTTGGTGTCACCTAGTTAATTTTATTTTAATTTTTCTGTTTAATTTTTTTTATAAATTTTAAAATTTTCATTCCCATTTTGTTTATAATTTTCAAAATTTTACTGCTTTAATTATTTAGTAGTTTTATTTTATTCCTTTACACAGGTTACCTCACTGGAAATTTTCTGCACTTTGCCGTAGAGAATCTCATCTTTTTTTGTCTTCTGTCTGTTTATGAGCAGGAACAGGGACAAGGAACCTCTTTTAGACTTTGATCCTGAACCTGAAAGGACTTTCAGGCAGCGTTTGCAACAAGGAAGACTTTACAAGGCTGCAGAGTCCACCATGGATCATAATAATGTTGTTAATGCCAATGTGGCAAATCCAATTGTGAATGAGCAACCTAGAAGAGTACTTGACTCTTACACTGCTCCTAATGCAGATCTTTATGGGAAAAGCATTGTGGTGCCTCTTATAGCTGCAAACAACTTTGAGTTGAAGCCACAACTGGTCACTCTGGTACAACAAAACTGTCAGTATCATGGCCTTCCCCAAGAAGACCCAAATCAATTTATTTCTAATTTTCTGCAGATTTGTGATACTGTGAAGACAAATGGAGTGAACCCGGATGTGTACAAACTCATGCTCTTCCTATTTGCTTTGAGGGATAAAGCAAAGTTGTGGTTAGATTCTCAATCGAAAGAGAGTCTGGATACTTGGAAAAAGGTTGTCACTGGATTTTTGACTAAATTTTTCCCACCTAAAAAGCTGACTAAGCTTAGGGTGGAGGTTCAGACCTTCAAGCAAAAGGATGGTGAGACCCTTTATGAAGCTTGGGAGAGATACAAGCTACTGACCAGACAATGTCCTCCGGACATGTTTTCTAAATGGACTTAACTAGATATCTTTTATGAAGACTTGGGTGAAATGTCCAAGATGTGTTTAGATAATTCTGCAGTGGTTCATTGCACATGAAGAAGACACCGGAGGAAACTACTGAGCTTATTGAATTGGTTGTTAGCAACCAATATTTATATTTATCTAACAGGAATCCTGTGAACTCTGAGACCCCTCAAAAGAAAGGCGTTATAGAAGTAGAAGCTCTTGATGCTATCCTTGCTCAGAATAAAATTTTGAGTCAGCAGATGAGTTTAATTTCTCAACAATTGAGTAGGATGCAGGTTTCAGCTGTCAACACTCAGAATGCACCTCCAGAAATCCCTTATGATATGACAGGTAATTTTGTGCAAAATGAGAATTATGATTATACTCAATTTTCTTCTGAACAGGTCAATTACATGGGGAATGCTCCTAGAAACCCCAATAATGACCCATACTCTAAGACCTATAATCAGGGGTGGAGAGAGCAACCTCGGGAATCACAGAATTTTAACAGTAATTCTCAGGGCAGTTTTCAGCAGAATAATCATAATAACCGCCAGTTTCAGTCTCATCATCAACAACCACCTCAGCAGAAAAATTCTCAGTCCCAAAAAAACACTGATATGGAAGCAGTAATGAATCGTTTTATGCAGGAAACTAGAGCTTCCCTCAGAAACTTGGAGGTACAGGTAGGCCAGTTGAGCAAGCAAATACCTGAGAGGCCTCCAAGTACGTTCCCTGGTGATACAATGGTGAATCCAAGAGAGAAATGCAAGGCTATCTCCTTGATAAGTGGACAAGTGGCAAGTACGGAAGCACAAGTTAATGAGGAGCCAGTTGAAGAAGAAGCTTCAGAGGAGAAGAAGGAAGAAGTAGAGAACGTCCCTCCAAAGCGTGCGGACAACCCATTCCCAGACTCTCTTGACACTTATCCTACATTGCCAAAGGTCCCTGAGTATAAGCCTAAAATGCCATATCCTTAGAGACTTCAAAAGAAGACCAAGGACAAGCGGTTTTCGAAATTCTTGGAAGTCTTCAGAAAGTTGCAAATCAATATTCCTCTTACTAAGGTTTTGGAGCAAATGCCTCTCTATGTCAAATTTATGAAGGAGTTGTTGTCAAAGAAGAAGCCTTTAAAGGGAGACGAGACAGTGGTCCTGACTAAGAAATGTAGTGCCATCATTCAGAATAACTTGCCAAGGAAGATGCCGGATCCAGGGAGCTTTCAAATTCCATGCACCATTAGGAGCACAACCTTTGAGAAAGCGTTATGTGATCTGGGAGCAAGCATCAATTTAATGCCATTGTCTGTGATGAAGAAGCTGCAAATCCAAGAGGCACAACCCACACAGATAGTATTACAGATGACAGACAAATCTATAAATCCTGTGTACGAATTAGTGGAAAATATCTTGGTCAAAGTGGGTAAGTTCTTCCTCCCAGCAGATTTTGTGATTCTTGACACAAGGGAGGATGAGAATGCCTCTATAATTCTAGGAAGACCATTCCTAGCCACTGGAAGAGTTCTGATTGATGTGGAAAAAGGTGAATTAATGCTTAGAGTGCATAATGAGCAACTAGTCTTTCATGTCTTCAAAGATATACATTCATCGGGTGAAGAAGAGAGGTGCATGCAGACTGAGCTTATTGATCCAAACCTTCAAGAACTCCCTGATGATGCACAACATAAAATGCAGCTCAAACCTCCTTTGGTAACAATCAATAAAATTCCTCCAGACATCAAACCTAAGTTTGGTGTCGGGAATGCATCATCCACCAAGGCGGAGGTTCCCAAAAAGAAGAAAGTACCCATGGGATGGAGAAACAAAAAGATTTCCACTGAAAAATTCTCCCCAGGAATGAAGGTGGTGTTGACTAGCAATCTACTATTCACTTATACAGTAAACAGAATCCTCTCTCTGGAGCATATTGAACTACTTTATAAGGATACAGGGAGAAGATTCATAGTGAGGGGTGAAGAACTGAGCCCCTATGATCCTCCTCCTTAGAGGAGCTGACCGTCAAGCTAGTGACGGTAAAGAAGCGCTTGTCAGGAGGCAACCCGATAATTTCGTATCCTTAGTTATTTTTTCGTTGCGTTAATTATATTATTTTTTTATTTTTATTGAGTTTTTACTGTTTTCCTTTGTTTTACGTATGCTTGATCATGCAGAATTTTTAGAACAGGAACAAGAGCAATTAAGAAGAATTTTTGACACCCTGTTTTCAGCTTTTCTTTACTTGAGGACAAGCAAACTTTTATGTTTGGTGTTGTCGCTTTGCTTTTGGTCTTTTCTGTTTATTTTAATAGCACCAAAGGGAGATGAATGTTCTTCATGGAGGAATGAGATGGCCACCAGCATAACTGAGGTGGTTGAATTCCTTTCATTCTATTTCTCTTCCGTTCTTATTTTGTTGTCTTCTGTTTTCTGTTGCTTTGATTACCTGCATGATCTTTAGTACTTTCAGTTCTTAGATTTAATTTCATTCTGTCATTTGCTTTTAGTTAAAAAAATGTCTCATGTACCACTCATTGAACTTGAATCTAAAAAGAAAAGAAAAGAAGTGATGTATTGCATGAGAAATTGAGATTATATTTAAGATTAGTCTTGTTTACTTAAATGTGGTGGTATTATTTGTGATTCTGAATGAATGACAAGAACAGTGCATATTTGAATTTGAATCAAAGGATGTTGATGTATAAGGAACAAGACTTTAGAGAACTATTATGATTTCTCTGAAATTAGTGAAAGCTTAATCCTTGAAGCAAAAGAAATAGCAAAAGAAAACTAAAAGCAAGGTCCAAGGCTCTGAGCACAATGACTAAGGAGGTCAGACATGATTAAAAGCTCAAAGAGTTGTTTCCTTAGTCATATGCTTGTGGTGTTCTTGTGTCAAGTAATCCTTGAGACAAAATATCTAGAGTCGAGGCCAAATACATTTAGCAGAGTATGCCAAAGGCTTTGAGCACCACTGTCTGGGAGTAACTGAAAGAAAAATCAGAACTTAAAGAGAGTTTCCCAGTCAAGTGCTTGTGGTGTTTTTGTGTCAAGTGAAGCTTGAGACAAAACATTTAAAGTCACGGCTAGACTTAAGGTGCAAAGCACCAAAGAAAAGAGAATTAAAGTAAATTTTGCTGTGTTCAAGGATTAAACTAGAGTATAAAGATTAGAGAATTCATATATGATCCGGATTCTAATTCCGAATGACACTGACATTCTTCTGATTCAAAGGAGAGTGAGATGGAAAAACTGTTCAAAATTATAATACATAAACCCCACTTTAAAAAGAGACATGAGCATAACTGACTCTCACCTCTCATGCAAATTCACATCTTAATCATGTACTAATTTTGGTTGCTTGAGGACAAGCAACAATTCAAGTTTGGTGTTGTGATGCGTGAGCATTTTTCCTACCTTTTCCTAGTGAATTTGCATTTAATTTGTTGAGTTTAATCAATAATTAATTATCTTTTAGCCACTATGGATGCTACTTTGAGGCGTATGTAATTCTATTTATTTTAGGTAGTATTCAGATGGATTTGATGGAGTTTCCACAGAAAAAGAGAAGAAGGCGAATGATGCTGTCAACCCTGACCCTCTGCACTCAAACCTGAATAACTCAAGCTACAGAGGTCTAATTGACGTGATTCTAGTGGTGTTGGAAATCTAACTTCCAGAGCTTTCCAACGATATATAATAGTTCATACTTCTTCTCCATCAATTCGGCCAAGGCTGCGCCTAACTTGAGATTTCTCAAGTTAGGCGTGGATTATTAAGGAATCAAGTGGTCCCCAACTCTCCAAGAAGCAAGCACGCAATCTCCTATTAATTCTGATTTAAACTTTATTTTATTTAAAAATAGGAAAAGATATTATTTAGTTTTAGAAAAGATATTTTACATTAATTAGGATTAGATATAAAAGGGAAAAGAATCATCTCTTCTCTACTACCTCATTCCGCACTTGACAGTTTACCTGAATCCTTATTTTCTCTCTGAACCATGAGCAACTAAACCTCCACTTTTAAGGTTAGGAGCTTTGTCTATTGTATGGATTGATACTATTATTTTTCTATTTTAATTCATGTACTGATTTATAATTCAAGAATTGTTTTCGTTCTTTATTTTATGAATTTGGGTGGAACGGAAGTATGACCCTCTTTCTAATTGAGTTCTTGTATAACTTGGAAAAGCTCTTTACTTGAACAACAACTTGAAAACATATTCTTCTAAATTTTTAATTATCTGGACTTAACGGGATACGTGACATATAATCCTCTTATATTTGGGTAATTAGGATTTCTATGGCATATAACTAGAATTGAACTTCACCCTCTAATTGGAATTAAGTGACCAAGGAATTGGCGGTTGATGAATTTTAGAGGAGACTAAAAAGGTCTAAGGAATTAGGGTTTAGTCACATACAGTTTTCCATGAATTAAATCTTGCATGATTAAAATAGTTAGTAAAAAAGTCAATCCGGAAAATAGATAACTCTGAAGCCTTAACTGTTTCTCCTTATATTATTCACAACTTATTTACTGCTTGCTTTCTGATATTCTTAATTACTATTTAATGCAATTGAACTCTCAAACACCATTTTCTGCTTGTCTAACTAAGTAAATTAATTAACCATTATTGCTTAATCCATCAATCCTCGTGGGATCGACCCTTACTCACCTGAGGTATTACTTGGTACGACCCGGTGCACTTGCCGGTTAGTTTATGGGTTATAAATTCAGCACCAGGTAACACCTCAAACCCAATTACATAACCAAATTCAGAGTCTAGTTCATTTTGCAACCCAAGCCATAGTGATACAAATGCAAACCCAAGCCCTGTAAGCAATCCTATTCCAAACCATCCTAAAACTAACCCTGAACTTATTCCGAATCCCATTGATGCTAACACAACCCCTAATCCAAATCCTGCTAAGACTTATGTCAAACCCATTCTAAAGTCCAAATCTAACCTGAAGCCCAAGCCTAAGTCAAATCCCAACCCAACATCCATCTCCAAACCCAAACTGACTCAAAAGCCCATTCAGAAGCCCAACCCAAGCTTGAATACCAAACTAAGAGAGACTACCAAGGCATGCTCCACAGCAAAAGGCAAAGGCAAATCAAAAATGCAGTCCAAACCTCAGTTGTTACCTAGGAGAATTACAAGATCTCAGGCTGTTGGAACATATAGAAGTTCTGTTAATAAGGGCAAGGAAGTTCTTCATGTTGACTTAGCTATAAATGATGACTCTAGTGATGATGATAGTTCAGAGGATAGTTCCTTTAAGCCAATCCAAGGAGACAGCTTTAGTAGTGAAGACAATACAAGTATGTCCAAACCAAGAAATAAGAAATTAAAAGACAGCAAGAGAGGTGCATCTGCTATTGCTAAGACAAAAGAGAAAATAATACAACCAGATGATGCATTGGTTAAGGATGTGTCAGATGGAGAGGTGGACTTGGGATTTGTGGGAACTACAGGAATTGTTGATGTGTATAAAGCACTTGACCCAGGTACAGAATCTGATGGTGCTAATACTTGGCACTCAAAAGAAATGAAGACTCCTCCTAATTCTGAGGATGAACTACAATCTGATGAGGACTCAAATGAATTCCCAATCTTTAGAAATTGTGTAAGATTCGGTGAGTTACAACTCTAAGTGGGATGAAATTCAACACCAAGTATGAATTCAGAGAGCCTGTTAAAGAGTATACTATTCAAGAAGGGAGGAGAATTAAGTTCAAGAAAAATGATAATATTAGATGCAGGGTTGTTTGCAAGGTGAAAGAGTATGTCTGGGTTGTCTATGCCTCAAGGGACTGTGATGACTCATGTTGGCAAATCAAAACTTTCAACGATGATCATACATGTGCGAGGGAGAATGCCAATAAAGCTGCTAATAGGGCTTTGATGGCTAGTAAATTGGTGAAAAAGGTTAGAAAATACCCCAATTTCAAGCAATGTGAGGCTGCTGTGTACTTCAGGACAAAGTGTGATCTTATGTTGAATAGAAATTTCATTACAAGGACCTTGGCAGATGCAAGGAATGTAGTATACAGGGATGAGAAGGGGGCAGTATGCGATGTTAAGGGACTATGCTGAAACTTTACTAAAGACCAATCCTGGATCTACAGTGCAGATTTGTATCAATCCTCAACCAAATGGAGAGGTCATATTTGATAAGATGTACGTATGTTTGGCTGGTTGCAAGATAGGATTCAAGGTAGGTTGTCGTTCCTTGATTGGGCTTGATGGGGCATTTCTGAAGACCTAATTTAGAGGTCAAATATTGGCTACTATGGCACAGGATGCCAATCATCACATTTACGTGATTGCCTAGACTATAGTTGAGATAGAAAATACAGACACTTGAAAATGGTTCCTAGAGCTGCTTCATGCTAATCTTGGAGACTACAAGACTAATGGATAGTGCTTTATTTCTGATATGCAGAAGGTTATACTCCTTTTCCTATGTTTTTAATAAAGTTAACTACATTCTGATGTATTGTTGTTGTTTTGGAGAAACGGTAGTTTCACTTGTTTTGTATATTTGTCCACTTGATTTTGTATACATGAGGTTGGGTGTTGATAAAACTGAGAGTTATGTCCAAATAGAACAAGGGCTAAATCATGCATTTTAAACCAAACAGAAGGGACTAAATATGGGTCATTAATGTAAACTCAGGGACTATTATGTAGCATGATAAAACTGTGAGCAACACTGTCTGATATAGAAACATGGTGTAACAATGTTTTTGTAGGGTTTGATTCATGTTGTCTAGGAGGTAATGCCAAGAGTTCATCACCGTTTCTACATGTGGCACCTCTGGAGAAACTTCAACAAACAATGGAAGGACCTTGAGTTGAGGGGACTATTTTGGAAATGTGCCAGATCAACAACATTTCAGGATTTCATTGATAATTTCAACAAGATTAAGAGGTCAATGAGGAGGCTTGGGCATATCTCAACAAATAGCCTAGAGAGTCATGGACAAAGTCCCAGTTCAGCCATAAGTTAAAGCTAGACAACATGTGCAACAATGCCTATGAGGTTTCCAATGCAAGAATCAAAGAGACAAGAAGCAAACCTATCATCACATTACTTGAGGAGGTGAGGATGCTTGTCATGAGAACTATTACAAAAAATAAGGTAAAACTAAAGCTGGCAAATCATGTTGGCATATTCCCCCCTGTAATTCAAAGTTGCTTAGATAAAATCAGAAAAGAATCAAAGAACTGGACGCCTATTTGGACTGATGATGAAGACTATGAAAAATTTGAGGTTCATGGCCATCCAACAAATATGGTGGTGGATCTTGGAAAAAGACTATGCACTTGCCAATTCTGGATGTTAACTAGTGACCTTTATCAATCTCTTTTACTTAATTATTAATATTTGTGTATTCATTCTTTTGATGATTATCTCATTCTGCATTTGTGTAACTAACTATAGGCATTCCTTGTGTTCATGCTTGTATTGCCCTTGCACGGGTGAACAAGAGGCCAGAAGACTTTTGTCACCACTTGTGTACTATGGAATCATACAACAAGACTTATTCCCATCACATTAACCATCTTCTTGGCCAATCATTGTGAGAGAAATTTGTGTATAGTCAGCCACAATCTCCTAACATTAGGAGGAGGCCAGGAGCTTTAACAAAGAAAAGGAGAAAAGATGCTAACGAAGGTAACAGTGGTAACAAGAAAGCCAAACCAAGTGGAAGTTTGAAAAGGCATTTGAAGTCCTTCACATGTAGGTATTGTGGAGTAAAAGGACATACTAAGAGAGGGTGCTCAAAGAAGAGATTGGATGAAGTAGCTACTGTTGTTGCAGCTGCAAAGGCTGCTACATATAAAGTCATATCCAATGCCACTGCTTCTGCTTCTAGGACTGACCCTCAACCTACTACTGCTGCTGCACCTACTGATAATCCTCCTACTGCTGCACCTATTGATAATCCTCATGCTGCTGCAACTGTTGATAATCTTCTTGCTATGGAGATTGAGCTATCACAACCAAACTGTGAAGGATCACAGGTAATACACTTCTTTTTGTCACAACATAACAAAATATATTTTTGTGTGCACTAGACTCATGGATTGAACTGTTTCTCTATTGTAGGACATAGCAGGAGCTGCTGCATCTGCACCATCAACACCAGAGAAGTTACTCACTAAAAGAAGGAGCTCACCACCACCTCAATCCATTGGTGTGGATCCAATGCAAGGAGCTAGTGTAGCAACATCTTCAAGATTGGCTAGTTTTTATAAGTGGGGGATGCTACACATCCATGTAACCAAGTTGGACCAACACCAAAAAAATCTAATGCCATTAAATAAAACGTGAAATATACGCGCCCAACAAACACGAAATCGCTCTTGTCCAACGCTTCTTCTCCCCCACGCTTCTTTTTCTTCTTCTTCTTCTTTTTCTTCTTCTTCTTCTTCTTCTTCTTCTTCTTCTTCTTCTTCTTCTTCTTCTTCTTCTTCTTCTTCTTCTTCTTCTTCTTCTTCTTTTCACGCTCGTTTATGCACAAAGCGTCTTCTTCTTCTTCGCCTTCTTCTTCGCGTTCCTCCTTCTCCTCCTTTTTCGCGTTCCTTCTTCTTCACGTGTTTTTTCCGTATCGTCATTCTTTTGTTGTTATTGCTGCTTGATGAGCGGATATTTTATACGCTTTTTGGGGTTAATTTCATGTAGTTTTGAGTATGTTCTAGTTAGTTTTTAGTCTATTTTCATTATTTTTTAGGAAAAATTCATATTTCTGGACTTTACTATGAGTTGTGTATTTTTCTGTAATTTCAGGTATTTTTCTGGCTGAAATTGAAGGAGCTAAGCAAAAATCTGATTCAGGCTGAAAAAGGACTGTTGATGCTGTTGGATTCTGACCTCCCTGCACTCAAAGTGGATTTTCTGGAGCTACAGAACTCGAAATGGCATGCTTCTAATTGCGTTGGAAAGTAGACATCCAGGGCTTTCCAGAAATATATAATAGTCCATACTTTGCACAAGGATAGATGACGTAAACTGGCGTTCAACGCCAGTTCTCTGCCCAATTTTGGCGTCTAGCGCCAGAAAAGGATCAAAAGCTGGAGTTGAACGCCCAAACTGGCACAAAAGCTGGCGTTCAACTCCACAAATGGCCTCTGCACGTGAATTGCTTAAATCTCAGCCCCAGCACACACCAAGTGGGCCCCAGAAGTGGATCTCTGCATCATCCATCATAGTTTACTCATTTTTTGTAAACCTAGGCTACTAGTTTAGTATTTAAACAACTTTTAGAGATTTATTTTGCATCTCATGACATTTTAGATCTGAACTTTGTACTCTTTGACGGCATGAGTCTCTAAACTCCATTGTTGGGGGTGAGGAGCTCTGCTGTGTCTCGATGAATTAATGCAAGTATTTCTGTTTTCTATTCAAACACGCTTGTTCCTATTTAAGATGTTCATTCGTGCTTAACTGTGATGAAGGTGATGATCCGTGACACTCATCACTATTCTCAACCCATGAACGTGTGCCTGACAACCACCTCCGTTCTATATCAGATTGAATGAGTATCTCTTAGATCTCTTAATCAGAATCTTCGTGGTATAAGCTAGAATTGATGGCGGTATTCATGAGAATCCGGAAAGTCTAAACCTTGTCTGTGGTATTCCGAGTAGGATTCAAGGATTGAATGACTGTGACGAGCTTCAAACTCCTGAAGGCTGGGCGTTAGTGACAAACGCAAAGGAATCAAGGGATTCTATTCCAACCGGATCGAGAACCAACCGGTGATTAGCCGTGCTGTGACAGAGCGCGTGAGCGTAGTTTTCACTGGAAGGATGGAAGGTAGCCATTGACAACGGTGATCCACCAACACACAGCTTGCCATAGGAGGACGTGCGTGCGTGAACAAGAAGACAGAGGAAAGCAGAGATTCAGAAGACAAAGCATCTCCAAAACTCTAACATATTCTCCATTACTGCATAACAAGTAACCTTTAATCCATGCTCTCTTGTTTATTTGCAATTCAACTGATAAACATAACTGACTTCCTGACTAAGATTTACAAGATAACCATAGATTGCTTCAAATCAACAATCTCCGTGAGATTCGACCCTTACTCACGTGAGGTATTACTTGCTGGTCAGTGGTACGAGTTGTGAAAAGTGTGATTCACAATTCGTG